>NW_024470686.1:395000-618952 GCF_017639515.1 Carcharodon carcharias
ATAAGTTTAGTGAGGCACAGCAGAGTGCAACAAACTGCACTGAAAGAAATGGAGCTGGATTGTACTTCCTGCAATGTCAGATTTGAACCATGTACTGTACTTTAACAACATTTTGTGAATAAAGTACATACTTCAAAAAAAAAATCTATATTTGGACAACAGCAAATCATTACAGAAGAGATAAAGTACCAATCACAAATTAGAAGGAAGGAATCAAAGAAAATTAAAGTTCAAAACACAAGTCAAAAATGGGATGAAAATGGAGAAAAGGAGCCAATCAAATAATTTTTTTGAAAAAGGGATACATTGTTTTAAATCTAAGCTCAGATCAGATTGGTCCCTTATTTTCCTCATCAAAATCTTCAATTCAGTCACCTCAATAACCCCTCTTCAACAGCAAGAACAATGCAACTTACTCGGGTTTTCCCCACTGTTACACAGGATCATTGACAGTTCTTGGTTAGATAGTTTGGAGACTATTGGGAGGAGGAAGGAAGGAAACCAGATCTTGTTGAGAGGATGAGCCCGGTGGACTGAATGACCTGTCTTGCCTGCACTTACTTAGCTGATCATTGTACTCTCTCTGAAATGGGTCAGCGTTCCTCTTGAACAGATGATGCAATTAGGTGGCCAGAAGAATACACAGTAATCCAAACGGGGTCTGACCAATACCCAATGCAACCACTGTATGACCCCCATTTATTGGTGCCCTCTCCCTCTCATGGAACCCTGAATATGACATTCTGCTCTTAAATCAAAGCCAAACAGTAAGTGAACATGAGTGCAGATTTATGTGCTGTAACATGCAGATTTTCTTCCTGAACAATGCACAGTTCTCCTTTGGCCCATTTCTCCCAGACACTGTATTTTATACTCAACCTCATCAAACCTTCTCCACCATTCAATAAGATCACGGCTGAACGCCTGCATCAATACCATATTCCTGTCGATTCCCACATTCCTCAATATCCTAGTGCCCAAAAATCTACCAATCTGGGTCTTGAATATGTTCTTGAATGAGTATCCATGGCTCTCTATGGGAGAGAATTCCAAAGAGTCATAGCCTGAAAGAAGAAAATTCTCCTTCAAAATGTCATCCCCTTAGTCTCAGACTGTAACCCCCTAGTTCTAGACTGTCCAGCTCAGGAGGGGACAATGGGAAACAGACTCACAACATCTATCCTGCTCTCTCTGAAATCACCTTTCATTATTTTAAACTCCTGAAATCTTAGGCCCATTCCACTCAACCTCCTCTCAGAACACAGGCTCCTTATCTCGGGAATCAGTATAATGAACCTTTGTTGCGCCCCCTCTAACTCAGGGACATCTTCCCTTAAGTATGGAGACCAAAACTGTACACAATACTACAGATGTGGTCTCTTTAAAGCTCTATATAATTGTTGCAAGGCCTATTCCTAGATCAAATCAAAAGAAATCTAACCTGGTTCCAGAGGCAAATTATGTCCAGGCTGGAACCTTGGCTCTCGCCTCTGAGTAAGAAGATCATAGGTTCAGGTTCCAATCCAGAAGTCTGAGCATTGATCCTAGGCTGATACTCCAATGCAGCACTGAGGGAGCCCTGTACTGTTAGTGCTGTATTTCATTTGAGCATTAAACCTTCTCAGGTGGATGTAAATAGTTCTCAGCTGAAAAACACACCCTCTCCTCTTCAAACAGTTACTTCGAATCACGTATCCATTTGGGAGGGCCTCATCCAAAGACAGCAGCCCCGACAGTGCGGCACAGGTGTATCAGCCTAGATTTTCAGCTCTAGGCTGGAGTGGGACTTGAATACAAGACTTTGTGACTCAAGGGCATGAGCCAAGCTATCAGCCTGGAGCCAATTTGTCTATGGGACCAGGTCAGGTTGTTTGATCTGGAATAAAGTCAGCACAAAGAAGGCTTTGTTTTTGTCAGGGCTTCCCAAACTGTGGGTCATGACCCCCAGTAAAGGTCAGCAGATGAAATTTTGGGATTGTGCGCTACGAGGTAGTGATGGTTGCCCTGGAGCTCGGACTGAAAGCCCCAGCTGTGAGGCTCCTCGAAATCCTGGTGCTTTTTCTGTTGGTGGGCATGGCCTGACGGACAGAGGCCAGATGGACAGAGGCCTGACGGACAGAGGCCTGACGGACAGAGGCCTGACGGACAGAGGCCTGACGGACAGAGGCCGGATGGACAGAGGCCTGACGGACAGAGGCCTGACGGACAGAGGCCGGATGGACAGAGGCCTGACGGACAGAGGTCTGATGGACAGAGGCCTGACGGACAGAGGTCTGATGGACAGAGGCCGGATGGACAGAGGCCGGATGGACAGAGGCCTGACGGACAGAGGCCGGATGGACAGAGGCCTGACGGACAGAGGCCGGATGGACAGAGGCCTGACGGACAGAGGCCGGATGGACAGAGGCCGGATGGACAGAGGCCTGACGGACAGAGGCCGGATGGACAGAGGCCTGACGGACAGAGGCCGGACGGACACAGGCCTGACGGACACAGGCCTGACGGACACAGGCCTGACGGACACAGGCCGGATGGACACAGGCCGGATGGACACAGGCCGGACGGACACAGGCCGGATGGACAGAGGCCGGATGGACAGAGGCCTGACGGACAGAGGCCGGATGGACAGAGGCCTGACGGACAGAGGCCGGATGGACAGAGGCCTGACGGACAGAGGCCGGATGGACAGAGGCCGGATGGACAGAGGCCTGACGGACAGAGGCCGGATGGACAGAGGCCTGACGGACAGAGGCCGGACGGACACAGGCCTGACGGACACAGGCCTGACGGACACAGGCCGGATGGACACAGGCCGGATGGACACAGGCCGGACGGACACAGGCCGGACGGACACAGGCCGGATGGACAGAGGCCGGATGGACAGAGGCCTGACGGACACAGGCCTGACGGACACAGGTCGGATGGACACAGGCCGGATGGACACAGGCCGGACGGACACAGGCCGGATGGACACAGGCCTGATGGACAGAGGCCGGATGAACAGAGGCCTGATGGACACAGGCCGGATGGACAGAGGCCTGACGGACAGAGGCCGGATGGACAGAGGCCTGACGGACAGAGGCCGGATGGACAGAGGCCTGACGGACAGAGGCCGGATGGACAGAGGCCTGACGGACAGAGGCCGGATGGACAGAGGCCGGATGGACAGAGGCCTGACGGACAGAGGCCGGATGGACAGAGGCCTGACGGACAGAGGCCGGACGGACAGAGGCCGGACGGACAGAGGCCTGATGGACACAGGCCTGATGGACACAGGCCTGACGGACACAGGCCTGACGGACACAGGCCGGATGGACACAGGCCGGACGGACACAGGCCGGATGGACACAGGCCTGATGGACAGAGGCCGGATGGACACAGGCCTGACGGACACAGGCCTGACGGACACAGGCCGGATGGACACAGGCCGGATGGACACAGGCCGGACGGACACAGGCCGGATGGACACAGGCCGGATGGACACAGGCCTGATGGACAGAGGCCGGATGAACAGAGGCCTGATGGACACAGGCCTGATGGACACAGGCCGGATGGACAGAGGCCTGACGGACAGAGGCCGGATGGACAGAGGCCGGACGGACAGAGGCCAGACGGACAGAGGCCAGACGGACAGAGGCCTGACGGACAGAGGCCTGACGGACAGAGGCCGGACGGACAGAGGCCGGACGGACAGAGGCCAGACGGACAGAGGCCAGACGGACAGAGGCCTGATGGACAGAGGCCTGACGGACAGAGGCCGGATGGACAGAGGCCAGATTGCTGCTGCTGCAAAAAAAGCCTGTGAACAGGACATTGTTTTTGTTTTAAGAAATCCCTGCAGTTTAAACAATTCCCACTATGGCAAACTACTCCCACACCCACCTACCGTGTGCCCGCAGCTCAGCAGCTAATCCTCGCAATGCCCACCACCCCCCACCCTCCCCCCACTCAGGGTCTAAACACCACCCACCCCACCCCCCCAAACTCAGGGGTAAAACACCCCCCACCCTCCCCCCACTCAGGGTCTAAACACCACCCACCCCACCCCCCCAAACTCAGGGGTAAAACACCCCCCACCCTCCCCCCACTCAGGGTCTAAACACCACCCACCCTCCCCCCGCTCAGGAGCTAAACACCCCCCACCCTCCCCCCGCTCAGGAGCTAAACACCCCCCACCCTCCCCCCGCTCAGGAGCTAAACACCACCCACCCTCCCCCCACTCAGGGTCTAAACACCACCCACCCCACCCCCCCAAACTCAGGGTAAAACACCCCCCACCCTCCCCCCACTCAGGAGCTAAACACCCCCCACCCTCCCCCCGCTCAGGAGCTAAACACCCCCCACCCCCCACCCTCCCCCCACTCAGGAGCTAAACACCCCCCACCCCCCACCCTCCCCCCACTCAGGAGCTAAACACCCCCCACCCTCCCCCCGCTCAGGAGCTAAACACCCCCCACCCTCCCCCCACTCAGGAGCTAAACACCCCCCACCCCCCACCCTCCCTCCGCTCAGGAGCTAAACACCCCCCACCCTCCCCCCGCTCAGGGTCTAAACACCACCCACCCTCCCCCCACTCAGGAGCTAAACACCCCCCACCCTCCCCCCGCTCAGGAGCTAAACACCCCCCACCCTCCCCCCACTCAGGGTCTAAACACCACCCACCCCACCCCCCCAAACTCAGGGGTAAAACACCCCCCACCCTCCCCCCGCTCAGGAGCTAAACACCCCCCACCCCCCACCCTCCCCCCACTCAGGAGCTAAACACCCCCCACCCCCCACCCTCCCCCCACTCAGGAGCTAAACACCCCCACCCTCCCCCCGCTCAGGAGCTAAACACCCCCCACCCCCCACCCTCCCCCCACTCAGGAGCTAAACACCCCCCACCCTCCCCCCGCTCAGGAGCTAAACACCCCCCACCCCCCACCCTCCCCCCACTCAGGAGCTAAACACCCCCCACCCTCCCCCCACTCAGGAGCTAAACACCCCCCACCCTCCCCCCACTCAGGAGCTAAACACCCCCCACCCTCCCCCCACTCAGGAGCTAAACACCCCCCACCCTCCCCCCGCTCAGGAGCTAAACACCCCCCACCCTCCCCCCGCTCAGGAGCTAAACACCCCCCACCCTCCCCCCACTCAGGAGCTAAACACCCCCCACCCCCCACCCTCCCCCCCGCTCAGGAGCTAAACACCCCCCACCCTCCCCCACTCAGGAGCTAAACACCCCCCACCCTCCCCCCGCTCAGGAGCTAAACACCCCCACCCTCCCCCCCCACTCAGGAGCTAAACACCCCCCACCCTCCCCCCCGCTCAGGAGCTAAACACCCCCCACCCTCCCCCCGCTCAGGAGCTAAACATCACCCACCCTCCCCCTGCTCAGGAGCTAAACACCCCCCACCCTCCCCCTGCTCAGGAGCTAAACACCCCCCACCCTCCCCCCGCTCAGGAGCTAAACACCCCCCACCCTCCCCCCACTCAGGAGCTAAACACCCCCCACCCTCCCCCCGCTCAGGAGCTAAACATCACCCACCCTCCCCCTGCTCAGGAGCTAAACACCCCCCACCCTCCCCCCGCTCAGGAGCTAAACACCCCCCACCCCCCACCCTCCCCCCGCTCAGGAGCTAAACACCCCCCACCCTCCCCCCACTCAGGAGCTAAACACCCCCCACCCCCCACCCTCCCCCCACTCAGGAGCTAAACACCCCCCACCCCCCACCCTCCCCCCACTCAGGAGCTAAACACCCCCCACCCTCCCCCCACTCAGGAGCTAAACATCACCCACCCCCCACCCTCCCCCCACTCAGGAGCTAAACACCCCCCACCCTCCCCCTGCTCAGGAGCTAAACACCCCCCACCCTCCCCCCGCTCAGGAGCTAAACACCCCCCACCCTCCCCCCACTCAGGAGCTAAACACCCCCCACCCTCCCCCCACTCAGGAGCTAAACACCCCCCACCCTCCCCCCACTCAGGAGCTAAACACCCCCCACCCTCCCCCCGCTCAGGAGCTAAACACCCCCACCCCCCACCCTCCCCCCACTCAGGAGCTAAACACCCCCCACCCTCCCCCCACTCAGGAGCTAAACACCCCCCACCCTCCCCCCACTCAGGAGCTAAACACCCCCCACCCCCCACCCTCCCCCCGCTCAGGAGCTAAACAACCCCCCACCCCCCACCCTCCCCCCACTCAGGAGCTAAACACCCCCCACCCTCCCCCCACTCAGGAGCTAAACACCCCCCACCCCCCACCCTCCCCCCACTCAGGAGCTAAACACCCCCCACCCCCCACCCTCCCCCCACTCAGGAGCTAAACACCCCCCACCCCCCACCCTCCCCCCACTCAGGAGCTAAACACCCCCCACCCTCCCCCCACTCAGGAGCTAAACACCCCCCACCCTCCCCCCACTCAGGAGCTAAACACCCCCCACCCCCCACCCTCCCCCCACTCAGGAGCTAAACACCCCCCACCCCCCACCCTCCCCCCACTCAGGAGCTAAACACCCCCCCACCCTCCCCCCGCTCAGGAGCTAAACACCCCCCACCCCCCCACCCTCCCCCCACTCAGGAGCTAAACACCCCCCACCCTCCCCCCCACTCAGGAGCTAAACACCCCCCACCCTCCCCCCACTCAGGAGCTAAACACCCCCCACCCTCCCCCCACTCAGGAGCTAAACACCCCCCACCCTCCCCCCGCTCAGGAGCTAAACACCCCCCACCCCCCACCCTCCCCCCACTCAGGAGCTAAACACCCCCCACCCTCCCCCCACTCAGGAGCTAAACACCCCCCACCCCCCACCCTCCCCCCACTCAGGAGCTAAACACCCCCCACCCTCCCCCCACTCAGGAGCTAAACACCCCACCCCCCCCACCCTCCCCCCACTCAGGAGCTAAACACCCCCCACCCCCCACCCTCCCCCCACTCAGGAGCTAAACACCCCCCACCCTCCCCCCGCTCAGGAGCTAAACACCCCCCACCCTCCCCCCGCTCAGGAGCTAAACACCCCCCACCCTCCCCCCACTCAGGAGCTAAACACCCCCCACCCTCCCCCCACTCAGGAGCTAAACACCCCCCACCCTCCCCCCACTCAGGAGCTAAACACCCCCCACCCTCCCCCCACTCAGGAGCTAAACACCCCCCACCCTCCCCCTGCTCAGGAGCTAAACACCCCCCACCCTCCCCCCCACTCAGGAGCTAAACACCCCCCACCCTCCCCCTGCTCAGGAGCTAAACACCCCCCACCCTCCCCCCACTCAGGAGCTAAACACCCCCCACCCCCCCACCCCTCCCCCCACTCAGGAGCTAAACACCCCCCACCCCCCACCCTCCCCCCCCGCTCAGGAGCTAAACACCCCCCACCCTCCCCCCACTCAGGAGCTAAACACCCCCCACCCTCCCCCCACTCAGGAGCTAAACACCCCCCACCCCCCACCCTCCCCCCCCCGCTCAGGAGCTAAACAACCCCCCACCCTCCCCCCACTCAGGAGCTAAACACCCCCCACCCTCCCCCCGCTCAGGAGCTAAACACCCCCCACCCTCCCCCCACTCAGGAGCTAAACATCACCCACCCTCCCCCCACTCAGGAGCTAAACACCCCCCACCCTCCACCCTCCCCCCGCTCAGGAGCTAAACACCCCCCCACCCTCCACCCTCCCCCCACTCAGGAGCTAAACACCCCCCACCCCCCACCCTCCCCCCGCTCAGGAGCTAAACACCCCCCACCCTCCCCCCACTCAGGAGCTAAACACCCCCCACCCTCCCCCCACTCAGGAGCTAAACACCCCCCACCCTCCCCCCGCTCAGGAGCTAAACACCCCCCACCCTCCCCCCACTCAGGAGCTAAACACCCCCCACCCCCCACCCTCCCCCCACTCAGGAGCTAAACACCCCCCACCCCCCACCCTCCCCCCACTCAGGAGCTAAACACCCCCACCCTCCCCCCACTCAGGAGCTAAACATCACCCACCCCCACCCTCCCCCCACTCAGGAGCTAAACACCCCCCCACCCTCCCCCCGCTCAGGAGCTAAACACCCCCCACCCCCCACCCTCCCCCCACTCAGGAGCTAAACACCCCCCACCCTCCCCCCACTCAGGAGCTAAACACCCCCCACCCTCCCCCCGCTCAGGAGCTAAACACCCCCCACCCCCCACCCTCCCCCCACTCAGGAGCTAAACACCCCCCACCCTCCCCCCACTCAGGAGCTAAACACCCCCCACCCTCCCCCGCTCAGGAGCTAAACACCCCCCACCCCCCCACCCTCCCCCCGCTCAGGAGCTAAACACCCCCCACCCTCCCCCCACTCAGGAGCTAAACACCCCCCACCCTCCCCCCACTCAGGAGCTAAACACCCCCCACCCCCCACCCTCCCCCCACTCAGGAGCTAAACACCCCCCACCCTCCCCCCACTCAGGAGCTAAACACCCCCCACCCTCCCCCCACTCAGGAGCTAAACACCCCCCACCCTCCCCCCACTCAGGAGCTAAACACCCCCCACCCTCCCCCCGCTCAGGAGCTAAACACCCCCCACCCCCCACCCTCCCCCCACTCAGGAGCTAAACACCCCCCACCCTCCCCCCACTCAGGAGCTAAACACCCCCCACCCTCCCCCCACTCAGGAGCTAAACACCCCCCACCCCCCCACCCTCCCCCCGCTCAGGAGCTAAACACCCCCCCACCCTCCCCCACTCAGGAGCTAAACACCCCCCACCCCCCACCCTCCCCCCACTCAGGAGCTAAACACCCCCCACCCTCCCCCCACTCAGGAGCTAAACACCCCCCACCCTCCCCCCACTCAGGAGCTAAACACCCCCCACCCCCACCCTCCCCCCACTCAGGAGCTAAACACCCCCCACCCTCCACCCTCCCCCCACTCAGGAGCTAAACACCCCCCACCCCCCACCCTCCCCCCGCTCAGGAGCTAAACACCCCCCACCCCCCACCCTCCCCCCACTCAGGAGCTAAACACCCCCCACCCTCCCCCCACTCAGGAGCTAAACACCCCCCACCCTCCCCCCACTCAGGAGCTAAACACCCCCCACCCTCCCCCCACTCAGGAGCTAAACACCCCCCACCCCCCACCCTCCCCCCGCTCAGGAGCTAAACACCCCCCACCCTCCCCCCACTCAGGAGCTAAACACCCCCCACCCTCCCCCCACTCAGGAGCTAAACACCCCCCACCCTCCCCCCACTCAGGAGCTAAACACCCCCCACCCTCCCCCCACTCAGGAGCTAAACACCCCCCACCCTCCCCCCACTCAGGAGCTAAACACCCCCCACCCTCCCCCCACTCAGGAGCTAAACACCCCCCACCCTCCCCCCACTCAGGAGCTAAACACCCCCCACCCTCCCCCCACTCAGGAGCTAAACACCCCCCACCCCCCCACCCTCCCCCCACTCAGGAGCTAAACAACCCCCCACCCTCCCCCCGCTCAGGAGCTAAACACCCCCCACCCCCCCCACCCTCCCCCCACTCAGGAGCTAAACACCCCCCACCCTCCCCCCGCTCAGGAGCTAAACACCCCCCACCCTCCCCCTGCTCAGGAGCTAAACACCCCCCACCCCCCACCCTCCCCCCACTCAGGAGCTAAACACCCCCCACCCCCCACCCTCCCCCCACTCAGGAGCTAAACACCCCCCACCCTCCCCCCGCTCAGGAGCTAAACACCCCCCACCCTCCCCCCACTCAGGAGCTAAACACCCCCCACCCTCCCCCACTCAGGAGCTAAACACCCCCCACCCTCCCCCCGCTCAGGAGCTAAACACCCCCCACCCTCCCCCCGCTCAGGAGCTAAACACCCCCCACCCTCCCCCCGCTCAGGAGCTAAACACCCCCCACCCCCCACCCTCCCCCCACTCAGGAGCTAAACACCCCCCACCCTCCCCCACTCAGGAGCTAAACACCCCCCACCCCCCACCCTCCCCCCACTCAGGAGCTAAACACCCCCCACCCTCCCCCACTCAGGAGCTAAACACCCCCCACCCCCCACCCTCCCCCCACTCAGGAGCTAAACACCCCCCACCCTCCCCCCGCTCAGGAGCTAAACACCCCCCACCCTCCCCCCACTCAGGAGCTAAACACCCCACCCTCCCCCCACTCAGAGCTAAACACCCCCCACCCCTCCCCCCACTCAGGAGCTAAACACCCCCCACCCCCCACCCTCCCCCCACTCAGGAGCTAAACACCCCCCACCCTCCCCCCGCTCAGGAGCTAAACACCCCCCACCCCCCCCACCCTCCCCCCACTCAGGAGCTAACACCCCCCACCCTCCCCCGCTCAGGAGCTAACACCCCCCACCCCCCACCCTCCCCCCACTCAGGAGCTAAACACCCCCCACCCCCCCACCCTCCCCCCACTCAGGAGCTAAACACCCCCCACCCCCCCACCCTCCCCCCACTCAGGAGCTAAACACCCCCCACCCTCCCCCCACTCAGGAGCTAAACACCCCCCACCCTCCCCCCACTCAGGGAGCTAAACACCCCCCACCCTCCCCCCACTCAGGAGCTAAACACCCCCACCCTCCCCCCACTCAGGAGCTAAACACCCCCCACCCTCCCCCCACTCAGGAGCTAAACACCCCCCACCCCCCACCCTCCCCCCGCGCAGGAGCTAAACACCCCCCACCCTCCCCCCACTCAGGAGCTAAACACCCCCCACCCCCCCACCCTCCCCCCACTCAGGAGCTAAACACCCCCCACCCTCCCCCCACTCAGGAGCTAAACACCCCCACCCTCCACCCTCCCCCCGCTCAGGAGCTAAACACCCCCCACCCCCCACCCTCCCCCCCACTCAGGAGCTAAACACCCCCCACCCCCCCACCCTCCCCCACTCAGGAGCTAAACACCCCCCACCCTCCCCCTGCTCAGGAGCTAAACACCCCCCACCCTCCCCCCACTCAGGGAGCTAAACACCACCCCACCCCCCACCCTCCCCCCACTCAGGAGCTAAACACCCCCACCCCCCCACCCTCCCCCCGCTCAGAGCTAAACACCCCCCACCCTCCCCCGCTCAGGAGCTAACACCCCCACCCTCCCCCCACTCAGGGAGCTAAACACCCCCCACCCTCCCCCCACTCAGGAGCTAAACACCCCCCACCCTCCCCCCACTCAGGAGCTAAACACCCCCCCACCCTCCCCCCACTCAGGGAGCTAAACACCCCCCACCCTCCCCCCACTCAGGAGCTAACATCACCCAACCCACCTCCCCCCACTCAGGAGCTAAACACCCCCCACCCTCCCCCCCACTCAGGAGCTAAACACCCCCCACCCTCCCCCCACTCAGGAGCTAAACAACACCCCCACCCTCCCCCCCACTCAGGAGCTAAACATCACCCACCCCCCACCCTCCCCCCCACTCAGGAGCTAAACACCCCCCACCCCCACCCTCCCCCCCACTCAGGAGCTAAACACCCCCCACCCTCCCCCCGCTCAGGAGCTAAACACCCCCCACCCTCCCCCCGCTCAGGAGCTAAACACCCCCCACCCTCCCCCCGCTCAGGAGCTAAACACCCCCCACCCTCCCCCCGCTCAGGAGCTAAACACCCCCCACCCCCCACCCTCCCCCCACTCAGGAGCTAAACACCCCCCACCCTCCCCCCGCTCAGGAGCTAAACACCCCCCACCCTCCCCCACTCAGGAGCTAAACACCCCCCACCCTCCCCCGCTCAGGAGCTAAACACCCCCCACCCCCCACCCTCCCCCCACTCAGGAGCTAAACACCCCCCACCCTCCCCCCACTCAGGAGCTAAACATCACCCACCCTCCCCCACTCAGGAGCTAAACATCACCCACCCCCCACCCTCCCCCCACTCAGGAGCTAAACACCCCCCACCCTCCCCCCGCTCAGGAGCTAAACACCCCCCACCACCCCCACCCTCCCCCCACTCAGGAGCTAAACATCACCCACCCTCCCCCTGCTCAGGAGCTAAACACCCCCCACCCTCCCCCCGCTCAGGAGCTAAACACCCCCCACCCTCCCCCTGCTCAGGAGCTAAACACCCCCACACCCTCGCCCCCACTCAGGAGCTAAACACCCCCCACCCTCCCCCCCGCTCAGGAGCTAAACACCCCCCACCCTCCCCCTGCTCAGGAGCTAAACACCCCCCACCCCCCACCCTCCCCCCACTCAGGAGCTAAACACCCCCCACCCTCCCCCCGCTCAGGAGCTAAACACCCCCCACCCCCCACCCTCCCCCCACTCAGAGCTAAACACCCCCACCCCCCCACCCTCCCCCCACTCAGGAGCTAAACACCCCCCACCCCCCACCCTCCCCCGCTCAGGAGCTAAACACCCCCCACCCCCCACCCTCCCCCCACTCAGGAGCTAAACACCCCCCACCCTCCCCCCACTCAGGAGCTAAACAGCCCCCACCCCCCACCCTCCCCCCACTCAGGAGCTAAACACCCCCACCCCCCACCCTCCCCCCACTCAGGAGCTAAACACCCCCCCCACCCCCCCACCCTCCCCCCACTCAGGAGCTAAACACCCCCCACCCCCCACCCTCCCCCCACTCAGGAGCTAAACACCCCCACCCCCCCACCCTCCCCCCACTTCAGGAGCTAAACATCACCCAACCCCCACCCTCCCCCCACTCAGGAGCTAAACACCCCCCACGCCTCCCCCCACTCAGGAGCTAAACACCCCCCACCCTCCCCCCGCTCAGGAGCTAAACACCCCCCACCCTCCCCCCACTCAGAGCTAAACAGCCCCCACCCCCCACCCTCCCCCCACTCAGGAGCTAAACACCCCCCACCCCCCACCCTCCCCCCACTCAGGAGCTAAACACCCCCCACCCTCCCCCTGCTCAGGAGCTAAACACCCCCCACCCCCCACCCTCCCCCCGCTCAGGAGCTAAACACCCCCCCACCCCCCACCCCTCCCCCCACTCAGGAGCTAAACACCCCCCACCCCCCACCCTCCCCCACTCAGGAGCTAAACACCCCCCACCCCCCACCCTCCCCCCACTCAGGAGCTAAACACCCCCCACCCCCCACCCTCCCCCCACTCAGGAGCTAAACACCCCCACCCCCCACCCTCCCCCCACTCAGGAGCTAAACACCCCCCACCCCCCCACCCTCCCCCCACTCAGGAGCTAAACACCCCCCACCCTCCCCCCACTCAGGAGCTAAACACCCCCCACCCTCCCCCCACTCAGGAGCTAAACACCCCCCACCCTCCTCCCTCCCCCCACTCAGGAGCTAAACACCCCCCACCCTCCCCCCACTCAGAGCTAAACACCCCCCACCCCCCACCCTCCCCCCGCTCAGGAGCTAAACACCCCCCACCCTCCCCCCGCTCAGGAGCTAAAACACCCCCACCCCCCACCCTCCCCCCACTCAGGAGCTAAACACCCCCCACCCTCCCCCCACTCAGGAGCTAAACACCCCCCACCCCCCACCCTCCCCCCCACTCAGGAGCTAAACACCCCCCACCCTCCCCCCACTCAGGAGCTAAACACACCCCCCACCCCCCCACCCTCCCCCCACTCAGGAGCTAAACACCCCCCACCCCCCTCCCTCCCCCCCACTCAGGAGCTAAACACCCCCCACCCTCCCCCCACTCAGGAGCTAAACAGCCCCCACCCTCCCCCCCACTCAGGAGCTAAACACCCCCCACCTCCCCCTGCTCAGGAGCTAAACACCCCCCACCCCCACCCTCCCCCCACTCAGGAGCTAAACACCCCCCACCCCCCACCCTCCCCCCGCTCAGGAGCTAAACACCCCCCACCCTCCGCCCACTCAGGAGCTAAACACCCCCCACCCCCCACCCTCCCCCCGCTCAGGAGCTAAACACCCCCCACCCTCCCCCTGCTCAGGAGCTAAACACCCCCCACCCCCCCACCCTCCCCCCGCTCAGGAGCTAAACACCCCCCCCCACCCTCCCCCCACTCAGGAGCTAAACAACCCCCCACCCCCCACCTCCCCCCACCAGGAGCTAAACACCCCCCACCCTCCACCCTCCCCCCACTCAGGAGCTAAACAGCCCCCACCCCCCACCCTCCCCCCCACTCAGGAGCTAAACAACACCCCCACCCTCCACCCTCCCCCCACTCAGGAGCTAAACACCCCCCACCCTCCCCCCGCTCAGGAGCTAAACACCCCCACCCTCCACCCTCCCCCCACTCAGGAGCTAAACACCCCCCCACCCTCCCCCCACTCAGGAGCTAAACACCCCCCACCCTCCCCCCGCTCAGGAGCTAAACACCCCCCACCCCCCCACCCTCCCCCCACTCAGGAGCTAAACACCCCCCAACCCCCCACCCTCCCCCCACTCAGGAGCTAAACACCCCCCACCCTCCCCCCCCGCTCAGGAGCTAAACACCCCCCACCCTCCCCCCACTCAGGAGCTAAACCCCCCCCACCCTCCCCCCCGCTCAGGAGCTAAAACACCCCCCACCCCCACCCTCACCCCCCGCTCAGAGCTAAACACACCCCCCAACCCCCACCCTCCCCCCACTCAGGAGCTAAACACCCCCACCCTCCCCCCGCTCAGGAGCTAAACAACCCCCCACTCCTCCCCCCACTCAGGAGCTAAACACCCCCACCCCCCACCCTCCCCCCACTCAGGAGCTAAACACCCCCCACCCCCCACCCTCCCCCCACTCAGGAGCTAAACACCCCCACCCTCCCCCCGCTCAGGAGCTAAACACCCCCCTCCCCCCCACCCTCCCCCCGCTCAGGAGCAAGACACCCCCCACCCCCCACCCTCCCCCCACTCAGGCGCTAAACACCCCCCACCCTCCCCCCCGCTCAGGAGCTAAACAACCCCCACCCTCCCCCCCACTCAGGAGCTAAACACCCCCCACCCTCCCCCCGCTCAGGAGCTAAACACCCCCCACCCCCCACCCTCCCCCCGCTCAGGAGCTAAACACCCCCACCCCCCACCCTCCCCCCACTCAGGAGCTAAACACCCCCCACCCCCCACCCTCCCCCCGCTCAGGAGCTAAACACCCCCCACCCCCCACCCTCCCCCCGCCTCAGGAGCTAAACACCCCCCACCCCCACCCTCCCCCCACTCAGGAGCTAAACACCCCCCACCCCCCACCCTCCCCCCACTCAGGAGCTAAACACCCCCCACCCTCCCCCCGCTCAGGAGCTAAACACCCCCCACCCCCCACCCTCCCCCCGCTCAGGAGCTAAACACCCCCCCACCCTCCCCCCCGCTCAGGAGCTAAACACCCCCCACCCTCCCCCCACTCAGGAGCTAAACACCCCCCACCCCCCACCCTCCCCCCGCTCAGGAGCTAACACCCCCCACCCCCCACCCTCCCCCCGCTCAGGAGCTAAAACACACCCCACCCCCCACCCTCCCCCCGCTCAGGAGCTAAAACAACCCCCACCCCCCACCCTCCCCCCGCTCAGGAGCTAAACACCCCCCACCCTCCCCCCGCTCAGGAGCTAAACATCACCCACCCTCCCCGCCACTCAGGAGCTAACACCCCCCACCCTCCCCCCACTCAGGAGCTAAACACCCCCACCCTCCCCCCCGCTCAGGAGCTAAACACCCCCCACCCCCCACCCTCCCCCCGCTCAGGAGCTAAACACCCCCCACCCCCCCCACCCTCCCCCCACTCAGGAGCTAAACACCCCCCACCCCCCCACCCTCCCCCCGCTCAGGAGCTAAACACCCCCCACCCTCCCCCCACTCAGGAGCTAAACACCCCCCACCCTCCCCCCACTCAGGAGCTAAACACCCCCACCCCCCACCCTCCCCCCACTCAGGAGCTAAACAACCCCCCCACCCCCCACCCTCCCCCCACTCAGGAGCTAAACACCCCCCACCCCCCACCCTCCCCCCGCTCAGGAGCTAAACATCACCCACCCTCCCCCCGCTCAGGAGCTAAACACCCCCCACCCTCCCCCCCACTCAGGAGCTAAACACCCCCCACCCCCCACCCTCCCCCCGCTCAGGAGCTAAACACCCCCCACCCCCCACCCTCCCCCCACTCAGGAGCTAAACACCCCCCACCCTCCCCCCACTCAGGAGCTAAACACCCCCCACCCTCCCCCCACTCAGGAGCTAAACACCCCCCACCCTCCCCCCACTCAGGAGCTAAACACCCCCCACCCCCCACCCTCCCCCCGCTCAGGAGCTAAACACCCCCCACCCTCCCCCCACTCAGGAGCTAAACACCCCCCACCCTCCCCCCACTCAGGAGCTAAACACCCCCCACCCCCCACCCTCCCCCCGCTCAGGAGCTAAACACCCCCCACCCCCCACCCTCCCCCCGCTCAGGAGCTAAACACCCCCCACCCCCCACCCTCCCCCCGCTCAGGAGCTAAACACCCCCACCCTCCCCCCACTCAGGAGCTAAACACCCCCCACCCTCCCCCCTGCTCAGGAGCTAAACACCCCCACCCTCCCCCCACTCAGGAGCTAAACACCCCCCACCCTCCCCCCACTCAGGAGCTAAACACCCCCCACCCTCCCCCCACTCAGGAGCTAAGCAGCCCCCAACCTCCCCCCGCTCAGGAGCTAAACAGCCCCCAACCTCCCCCCGCTCAGGAGCTAAACATCACCCACCCCCCACCCTCCCCCCGCTCAGGAGCTAAACACCCCCCACCCTCCCCCCGCTCAGGAGCTAAACACCCCCCACCCTCCCCCCGCTCAGGAGCTAAACACCCCCCACCCTCCCCCGCTCAGGAGCTAAACACAACACACGCCACCCGCCCTCTCCACCTACCCCCCCCCACCCCTCCTCCAGGGGCTAAACACCACACCGTGCCCCCCAACTCAGCAGCTGAAACTATCCTTGCCTCCCGACCCCCAGGGTCACACAAAATACAAAGGGAGGGTCTCACTGGGAAAACGTTTGGGAAGCTCTGTTTTAGGTGCTAATCATCTTATACATTGCCAAGCAATAAAAAGTGACCTGTTAGTAGGTCTTGTTCAACAGTCAGTGAGTCGATACATTGGGGTGGGGGCTTTGGTGGGTCTGAGTTAATTTGCAGCATTTGCTAAAGCTGCAGAAAATGCCGGGTCTTTCACATCAGCTGAGTGACAGCTTTGAATCTGGAGACCTTTGAACAGGATAATCTAGACTGTCTTTTCATTGGAGAACATTCCTGGAATGGAGGAGAGGGTAGGGCCCCCTCCACAAAAATCCCCCACTGACCGACGCCCAGCCTCAGCATATTTATCAGACTGGAGGTGGAGGTGTAGCTTCTCCCAGAGGAGCCAACTAAACTACAGGTGGACTGGTGGCGCAACAAGCCTTCAAGTTGTTGTACAGCGTTGGGTGTAGTTTGATTGGTCTTATTGATGTATTCATAGTCTTAGATAGTTCAACATTTAGCATTTAGCAGTCAGCATTTATTAACTTCTAGAAACTATATACATAGTAAAAGGTCCAAGATAGCAGCTGTCTCCGTGCTTGCTTCTACACACAGCTCTGTTCAACACTGCACTGACCCCTCGGTGTGGGTCATGTGTTCTCTTACATCACTGTGTGGGCAGTACTGTACTCAGTCCCACGTTAACCCTTCTTTAGCCAGAGAGTGGTGAATCTATGGAATTCATTGCCACAGAAGGCTGTGGAGGCCAGGTCATTGAGTGTATTTAAGACCAAGATAGATAGGTTCTTGATTGGTAAGGGGATCAAGGGTTACGGGGAGAAGGCGGGAGAATGGGGTTGAGAAACTTATCAGCCATGATTGAATAGCGGAGCAGACTCGATGGGCCGAATGGCCTAATTTCTGCTCCTATGTCTTATGGTCTTTATGTGCCAGACCATCATAGTGCGCAATTTACCTGTAAAATGGCATTTTAAATTTTTCACCCAGGCCCCTGGGTTGCTGGAAGATTCCTGGCTCTCCTTCTGCACAGTTTCTCAGCTGTGCTTCGTGGACACTGCCCTCAACTCCGAGTCATCAGCTTGTGGCTTCCAAGCCCCAGAGACTTCAGCATAAAGCTGAGGCTGATCCTGCAGTGTAGTACTGAGGGAGTGCTGCACTGTCAGAGATTCTGTGTCTGGGATTAGACATTAAGTCGTGGCCTTGTCCTGTCCTCTTGGAGAGATGTACACAATCTCATGGCTCTATTTCAAAAGGCGAACAGGGTGTCCCGGCTAACATTTATCCCTCAACTAAGATCACCAAAAGACAAATGATCTGGTCATTGCTGTTTGTGGGATCTTGCTGTACACAAATTGGCTGCTGCATTTCCTAGATCACAACAGTGACTACACTTCAAAAAGTACTTCATTGGCTGTCAGGCACTTTGGGAAATCTTGAACTTGTGAAAGGTGCTATATAAATGAAAGTTTTTCTTTATATGCCTGGGCCAAGAGGCAGCTTGAATGTCCAATGGTCACAAATGGTGGGAGATGCACAGCGAAGGGTTCACTTTTCTCATTTGCATTCGATTATCACAAGCCTGCCCACATTTGGATGCAACGTGTCCCAGGCTGCACTCTGTCCACCTCAAAAATAGCGGAGGAGAATGGGAAGCCACTTTTCCATTAACATTCCAAACTTCCATGATTAGCCGGGATTTTCACTGGCTACCTCCAACACGGAAACAGGAAAGTGTCCGGAGAGACAAACCTGACTGCGTTATCCAAATGTTTTCTCCCTCATCAGAGTCCGTCAGGGTCCCATTTCAAAGAAGATTTATAAGGCCCTTATAAACGAGTCTGCTGCATTCCCCATGGATCTGACATCTTTCACTTTGGTAAATTTTAATTAAACCGGGTTTCCACATACCCTCTAACCTGTTTGCTCAGGACAGCCCTCCGTACCTACAGCCCTCAAACCAATTTGGCACTCTCCAGTCTTATCTATCTGGTAACACAGAGTGTTCTGGAAACAAAGTGGTTGGTTGTGTTGCCAACATACCCTCAATGACCTTCATCGCTGGATAAAGAAAGAGGTGGAATTTGTAAAGGGAGCTTAATTTCAGGCTTTTTATCCAAAAATCACATTTCAGAAACAGCTAGAATGAGGCAATCACAAGACATGGTGGGCTTCCCTACAGATGTATTATTCTGGCTGCAATTATATGAACTGCAACTTTCTGTGTTCAACAACAACAACTTGTATTTATATAGCACCTTTTTAGATATTAAACTTCTCAAGGCATTATAAAACCAAGTATGACACCGATGACCAAAAGTTTGATCAAAGAGTTATGTTTTAAGGAGTATCTTAAAGGAGGGAAGTGAGGTAGAGAGGGGGGCGATGTGTAGGGGGGGGGTGGGGGTGGAATTCGAGAACTTAGGACAACTGTAGGAACAACCACCAAAGGTGCAGCAATTAAAATCAAGGATGCTCAAAAGGCCAGAATTGGAGGAGTGCAGGTAACTCAGAGGGACTGGAAGAGGTTACAGAGTTGGGGAGGGATTAGGCCATGGAGGGATTTGAAAACAAGGATGAGAATTTTAAAAGGTGTTTCTTGACTGGAAACCAATGTAGGTCAGTATGTATAGGAGTGAATGGGGTTTCATGTGAGTATTGGATGTCTTCCAATTCCTACATAACACTGCAGTTAAATTTACTGCAGGAAGGTATTAATGGTGGTCTAAAATCTTGGAGAATCACTATTAATACTGCAAACAACAGTGGAACCAACATAATAAGAGATAAGATCTTGAAGTAACACATGCCTTGCCCTCCCTCGAGTCCAATTCTGACATATCTGCAGGTTAGGATTCTTTTTATTATCAACTGATTCCCCAAGATTGAAATCAAATTAACACAACTCAGAAACCAAATAATGTACATTTTGCAAACCAATATTTCTGAATGGGAAGGGACACCAAGATTACATATCACTGACAGGCTCTGAGCTAGTGATTTATAATTCACAATCTAGTGCTCTGCATTCAGCCTCGCCAGAATATACATTAAGGAATCAAGAAAAGAATTCCACACTTCAAGGTCAACCCCATATGAAATTCTACAAAACTGTACTAGAGCCATGGTTTCTCTGTCTCACACAGAGGAATACCATGGCTCTCCTCTCTCTCTCACACACACAGGAATACCATGTCGTTTTTCTCTCTCTCTCTCACACACGCAGGAATACCATGTCGTTTTTCTCCCTCTCTCTCTCACACACATAGGAATACCATGTCGTTTTTCTCTCTCTCTCCCATACACAAGAATACCATGTCGTTTTTCTCTCTCTCTCACACACACACAGGAATACCATGTTGTTTCTCTCTCTCTCACACACACACAAGAATACCATGTCGTTTTTCTCTCTCTCTCTCACACACACACAGGAATACCATGTTGTTTCTTTCTCTCTCACACACACACAAGAATACCATGTCGTTTTTCTCTCTCTCTCTCTCACACACACACAGGAATACCATGTTGTTTCTCTCTCTCTCACACACACACAAGAATACCATGTTGTTTCTTTCTCTCTCACACACACACACAGGAATACCATGTCGTTTCTCTCTCTCACACACACACACACACACAGGAATACCATGTCGTTTCTCTCTCTCTCTCTCACACACACGCACACACACACAGGAATACCATATAAAAACAAAAAACTGCGGATGCTGGAAATCCAAAAAAAAAACAAAAACAGAATTACCTGGAAAAACTCAGCAGGTCTGGCAGCATCGGCGGAGAAGAAAAGAGTTGACATTTCGAGTCCTCATGACCCTTCAACAGAACAGGGTCATGAGGACTCGAAACGTCAACACAGGAATACCATGTCGTTTTTCTCTCTCTCTCACACACACACAGGAATACCATGTCGTTTTTCTCTCTCTCACACACACACACACACAAATACACACACACACACACAAATACACACACACACACACACAAGAAATACACACACACACACAAGAAATACACACACACACACAAGAAATACACACACACACACAAGAAATACACACACACACACACACAAGAAATACACACACACACACACACACACACACACACACAAGAAATACACACACACACACACAAGAAATACACACACACACACACACACAAGAAATACACACACACACACA
Organism: Carcharodon carcharias; assembly: GCF_017639515.1. Classification (NCBI taxonomy): domain Eukaryota; kingdom Metazoa; phylum Chordata; class Chondrichthyes; order Lamniformes; family Lamnidae; genus Carcharodon; species Carcharodon carcharias. The sequence goes on from NW_024470686.1 coordinate 415,982, forward strand.
CACAAGAAATACACACACACACACACACACACACACAAAAATACACACGCACACACACAAATACACACACACACACACACACACACACACAAACAGACACACACACAAACAGACACACACACAAACAGACACACACACAAACAGACACACACACACAGGTATACCATGGTTTCACACGCAGAGGGGTATACCATAGTTTCACACATACAGCAACAACAACTTTATTTGTATAGTGACTCTGACAGAGCACAATGTCGCAGGGCACTTCTCAGGGGCATTATCAAACAAAATTTGACATGAAGTCACATTGGGAGATATCAGGGTAGGTTTCGAGGAACACCTTAAAGAAGGAAAGAGAGGCAGAGAAGTTTACAAGGGCATTCCATGGTTTTGGGCCGAGGCAGCTGAAGGTGCTTTGGGATGTCCTGAGGTCATAAATGGTGCTATCGAAATGCAGGTCATTATTTTTTATTGTATATAATGTAAAGAAGCAGAATGAGTCAGATTTTTGCTGCAGGTTGATTGATCCTTAGATGAAGCCAGTTTTATTTCCTCCTGAAAGAAAACTGTTAGATAAGAAAGGCAGAATCACTTCTGAAATCAAACAGCTGAAGTGAAGGTTTCAGTTACTCACTGAGGAAAATGAATTTGAACTGGATAGCCCCCAAACACAGCTCGAGCTAAACCACCATTCCACTGTGAAGTGTATTCATAATCCACGAGGCAGAGGGGAAGGGCAAAAATTGATAGGGGGTGGGTGAATGAGGAGGATGAGGGAGATGGGGGGGTGGGGAGGATGACTGAAAAGGAGGGAGTCAGGAGATGGAAGAACTGCCTGAAGTCTAACAGTAACACCAGGGGAGATGCATCGATAGCTATTTGTGGTTTACCAAAGTAAACCCAAGCAGCGGTTAAAGTGCAGGTACCATATTTCCCAAAGTTATACTGCTTTCTCTTCAAGGGAAAGCAGCACATCCATCCTGCTGCTATTCTGGTCCCTCCGACCCCCCCTCCATCTGTGTAATCTTCTCCTGCCCTCTAACCAATATCACCTGTAATCTTTGTTGTGTGTTTGTGCTCCAAATGCTGTGACAATTGGGAACCTGCTCCAGTTGTGGTTAAGAGCAGTTGAGTCTAACTGGGGAGAGGTGAGGGCACAGTTCGCAGCTGTGTGGGGCAACTATGTGGAAGGGGAAAGCAGTCAGCACTTATATTACACTGAGCTTTATGGATAAACCTATGTTGAAGACAAATGGCTCCAGCTTCTTCCTTTGCCAGACAGATGTTCACTAGATTAACATTGATTCATTTAAGTGCACGGGGCTTTTAAATTGTTTGTTTCGCTTGATGTTCACCCAGGGTAACTTAAAGAGGCCAACTGTGCTCAGCCTGTAATGCCAATGCAGCTTTAAGGGAACTTTGCCTGACCCTCTGGGAACTCTCTATTCCTCCAAGTATTACCCATTGTATCCACTCTTAGTAGCCGTGCCTTCAACTAATCAGACCGTCAGCTCTGGAATTCCCTTCAATAACTCTATCCTCCTCTCTCTCCTCCTTCAGATGCAATTTAAAACCTAGCTCTATGAGCACATCTCCTAATATCTCTCTCTTCTGTTGTGTTGTCAGTTTTTATCTGATTAAGCTCTTGTGAAGCACCTTGGGTGGTCTTACTATGCTAAAGGCAATATGTAAATGCAAGCTGTTATTGTGAGTCCCAATCTTAAGACCACAAGCACCACTGCAGTGCTGCACTGATGCACAGCAGAAACTTGCTCAATTCCTTCGCCAGCACCTTCCAAATCCATGACCACTACCATCTAGAAGGACAAGGGCAGCAGATAGATGGGAACACCACCACCTGCAAGTTCCCCTCCAAGCCGCTCATCATCCTGACTTAGAAATATATCACTGTTCCGGTCAAAATCCTGGAACTCCCTCTCTAATAGCATTGTGGGTGTACCAACACCATATGGACTGCAGCAGGTGGTTCCCAAGCACCACCTTCTCAAGGGCAATTAGGGATGGGCCAAGTTCCATGAAAGAGTTGTTTTTAATCTGCATCAGGCAGCAGGAATAATCAGGATTATAAAGTTAATCCCATCTTGACCAGACAGCTTGACACCAGCTGCAGTATAGCGGCAATCACTCCAAACCATCTTCTCTCACCAACTGCAAAACCGGGTTTTGCCACAGTATTAGGGATGGGCAATAAATGTTGGCCTAGACAGCAACACCCACATCCCATGAATAAATTAAAAATTCATATTGGGAATTGAGAGTCCAACTGGATTATTCAATTGTCCATCATGAGTTCCATCCTCAGTAACAAACTTGTGGCACAATTGCAGAAACTATTTGACAATCAATACAGCTACTCTCCCTCTCTCTCCGTTCCTCTGTTACAGGCAAACAGGGACAGTAGGGGACAACTGGGTGGGATGTCGGGTGTCCTGTTATACCTTCAGCCGTTTTAGTAAGAGCGTTCTGATTTACATCTCAAACACAGAGATGGACCCACACCCTCCAGTGAGGAAGGATTTGTTCTTCAATGAGTTTTCTACTGCTTATGACATATTTTTCCACTTCTAGTTGAACATGAAGGAGTCCAAGGTGAACATGGCAGTAATAGAAGCGATTGGCCGGATCTCCTACCTGCTCCCCAATGACAAAGTGGAGAATGAGCTCCCCGTACTAATTCCAACCGTTCTATCCATGTATCAAAAAACATCGAGCGATCTTTCCATCACTAAGGGTCTGTGTGGTATACTGCATAATAACATGGAAAGCGATCTTTCCATCACTAAGGGTCTGTGTGGTATACTGCATAATACCATGGAAAGGGACAGTAAAATGCTGCTGATCCATCTGGAACTTCTACTCATCATTTTACAGAGCTGAAGCTTCTGTACAACCTATACATTCAGGTGGCCAGATTGTCCAGTAGCAGAGCATCGAACAGCCATGCCAAATTAGTTAGACTTGATCCTGCATCCCCAAACATGGAGTTGCTCAAAGTGCAAACTAATAACATTGCAGTGAGAAACTAGGCAAGACCTCCTTAACCAATCAGATTGAAGAATCATGAAATTAACATTGCAATGACTAAAAAGGAAAAGTAAATTAGAGCTGAGGAATTCAAACCAGATATAGAAAGAGAAATAAAGAGAAGAAAAGGAAGATTAGATTGAGAGAGAGGAGGTATTGATAGAGAAAGTTAAAACAAATTAAGTATAACATTTTAAAAATTCACCAATTAAAACTTGAAGGGATGAGACTCCAAACATCTAATTGTTAATTTTCAGTCCCAGAGAGGTTAACTGGCAGTAATTGTCACCTTGCTAAAAGAGTACATAGACTTGATGCAACTTGACTTAACTTGCTGCAAGGCTGATCTGTATTGACTGTGGAAATACAGCAACGTCATGTGGTTCATGTCAACAGTGAGACAAACAGTGAGTGAGAGTTTTTGCAAAGCTGAAACAGGGAAACGCATTTCTGACAAAAAACGTTTGGATGTTCAGGTTTAATCATGGATCTGCCCCTCACCTGAAGTTGCCGTGATATCTGCCCATACGTAGCGGTGAGCGCCATTACCCTCATTACTATTTGTGAGAGGAAATTCTGGGTCATTGCTTCAAGGGAAAAGCACGAGGGTGAGGGTTCACTCCCCAACCCACTTGACCACAGGGTGCAAGTACATGAAGGAACCAGCCAGGTCCAGGAGCAGAAATCGCCATTTTTTTCAAGCCTTGGTTCCCCAGAATACATCAGCATTATCCTTCGGCTTTTCAAGCTCCTTTGGTTCCAAGCACAAATGATCGGTTTTAAGCATTGAGACCCCCCAGGGGATTGGGAAAATATTCCGAGGCTCCGTAAACTAAAATTCCTGAAATTTAGTAATTTTCTCACTTTAATCTACTTTCTACAATGAGCACACTAATTCCTAACGTTGTCTTAGGACATCAGGACCGGGGCTCCCTGGTGCTGAACTAGCATTGGCAGGGGGTCCCCGGGAGTGAGAGAGATCATTCAGGGGGGTGGTCCCTGGGAGTGAGAGAGATCATTCACAGGGAGGGGGTCCCGGGAGTGAGAGAGATCATTCACAGGGGGGGGTCCCCAGGAGTGAGAGGGATTATTCAAAGGGGGTCTCGGGAGTGAGAGAGATTATTCACAGGGAGGGGGTCTCGGGAGTGCGAGAGATCATTCACGGGGGGGGGTCCCCGGGAGTGAGAGAGATTATTCACAGGGAGGGGGTCCTGGGAGTGAGAGAGATCATTCACAGGGGGTCTCGGGAGTGAGAGAGATTATTCACAGGGAGGGGGTCCTGGGAGTGAGAGAGATCATTCACAGGAAGGGGGTCTTCGGGTGTGAAAGAGATTATTCACAGGGGGTGGTCTTCGGGAGTGAGAGAGATTATTCACAGGGGGTCTCGGGAGTGAGAGAGATCATTCACGGGGGAGGCGGGTCCCCGGGAGTGAGAGAGATCATTCACGGGCGGGTCCCCGGGAGTGAGAGAGATCATTCACAGGGGGGGGGTCCCCGGGAGGGGGAGAGATCATTCACAGGGAGGGGGTCTTCGGGAGTGAGAGAGATCATTCACAGGGAGGGGGTCCCTGGGAGTGAGAGAGATCATTCAAAGGGAGGGGGTCTTCAGGAGTGAGAGGGATTATTCACAGGGAGTCTCGGGAATGAGAGAGATCATTCACAGGGAGGGGGTCTTCGGGAGTGAGAGAGATCATTCACAGGGAGGGGGTCTTCGGGAGTGAGAGAGATTATTCACAGGGGCTCCTCGGGAGTGAGAGAGATCATTCACGGGGGGGGGTCCCGGGAGTGAGAGAGATCATTCACAGGGGGTCCTTGGGAGTGAGAGAGATCATTCACAGGGGGTCCCCGGGAGTGAGAGAGATTATTCACAGGGAGGGGGTCCTGGGAGTGAGAGAGATCATTCACAGGGGGTCCCCGGGAGTGAGAGAGATTATTCACAGGGAGGGGGTCCTGGGAGTGAGAGAGATCATTGACAGGAGGTCCTCGGGAGTGAGAGAGATCATTCACAGGGGGTCCTTGGGAGTGAGAGAGATCATTGACAGGAGGTCCTCGGGAGTGAGAGAGATCATTCACAGGGAGGGAGTCTTCGGGAGTGAGAGAGATTATTCACAGGGAGGGGGTGTTCGGGAGTGAGAGAGATTATTCACAGGGAGGGGGTCTTCGGGAGTGAGAGAGATCATTCACAGGGAGGGGGTCCTCGGGAGTGAGAGGGATCATTCACGGGGGGTCCTCGGGAGTGAGAAAGATCATTCACGGGCGGTCCTCGGGAGTGAGAGAGATCATTCACAGGGGGTCCTCGGGAGTGAGAGAGATCATTCACGGGGGGTCCTCGGGAGTGAGAGAGATCATTCACGGGGGGTGGGGGTCTCGGGAGTGAGAGAGATCATTCACAGGGAGGGGTCCTCGGGAGTGAGAGAGATTATTCACAAGGAGGGGGTCCCGGGAGTGAGAGAGATCATTCACAGGGAGGGGGTCCTCGGGAGTGAAAGAGATCATTCACAGGGGGTCTCGGGAGTGAGAGAGATCATTCACAGGGAGGGGGTCTCAGGAGTGAGAGAGATTATTCACAGGGGGTCCTCGGGAGTGAGAGAGATTATTCACAGGGAGGGGTCTTCGGGAGTGAGAGAGATTATTCACAGGGGGTCTCGGGAGTGAGAGAGATCATTCACAGGGAGGGGGTCCTCGGGAGTGAGAGAGATTATTCACAGGGAGGGGGTCTTCGGGAGTGAGAGGGATTATTCACAGGGGGTCTCGGGAATGAGAGATCATTCACAGGGAGGGGGTGCTCGGGAGTGAGAGAGATCATTCACAGGGAGTCCCGGGAGTGAGAGAGATCATTCACAGGGGGTCCTCGGGAGTGAGAGAGATCATTCACAGGGAGGGGGTCTTCAGGAGTGAGAGAGATCATTCACAGGGAGGGGGTCTTCAGGAGTGAGAGAGATCATTCACAGGGAGGGGGTCTCGGGAGTGAGAGAGATCATTCACAGGGGGTCCCCGGGAGTGAGAGAGATTATTCACAGGGAGGGGGTCCTGGGAGTGAGAGAGATCATTCACAGGGGGTCTCGGGAGTGAGAGAGATCATTCACAGGGGGTCCCCGGGAGTGAGAGAGATTATTCACAGGGAGGGGGTCCTGGGAGTGAGAGAGATCATTCACAGGGAGGGGGTCTTCGGGTGTGAGAGAGATTATTCACAGGGAGGGGGCCCCGGGAGTGAGAGAGATCATTCACAGGGGGTGGTCTTCGGGAGTGAGAGAGATTATTCACAGGGGGTCCTCGGGAGTGAGATTATTCACAGGGGGTCTCGGGAGTGAGAGAGATCATTCACAGGGAGGGGGTCTCGGGAGTGAGAGAGATCATTCACAGGGAGGGGGTCCTCGGGAGTGAGAGAGATTATTCACAGGGAGGGGGTCTTCGGGAGTGAGAGGGATTATTCACAGGGGGTCTCGGGAATAAGAGATCATTCACAGGGAGGGGGTGCTCGGGAGTGAGAGAGATCATTCACAGGGGGTCCCGGGAGTGAGAGAGATCATTCACAGGGGGTCCTCGGGAGTGAGAGAGATTATTCACAGGGGGTCCTCGGGAGTGAGATTATTCACAGGGGGTCTCGGGAGTGAGAGAGATCATTCACAGGGAGGGGGTCTCGGGAGTGAGAGAGATCATTCACAGGGAGGGGGTCCTCGGGAGTGAGAGAGATTATTCACAGGGAGGGGGTCTTCGGGAGTGAGAGGGATTATTCACAGGGGGTCTCGGGAATAAGAGATCATTCACAGGGAGGGGGTGCTCGGGAGTGAGAGAGATCATTCACAGGGGGTCCCGGGAGTGAGAGAGATCATTCACAGGGGGTCCTCGGGAGTGAGAGAGATCATTCACAGGGAGGGGGTCTTCAGGAATGAGAGAGATCATTCACAGGGAGGGGGTCTTCAGGAGTGAGAGAGATCATTCACAGGGAGGGGGTCTCGGGAGTGAGAGAGATCATTCACAGGGGGTCCCCGGGAGTGAGAGAGATTATTCACAGGGAGGGGGTCCTGGGAGTGAGAGAGATCATTCACAGGGGGTCTCGGGAGTGAGAGAGATCATTCACAGGGGGTCCCCGGGAGTGAGAGAGATTATTCACAGGGAGGGGGTCCTGGGAGTGAGAGAGATCATTCACAGGGGGTCCTTGGGAGTGAGAGAGATCATTCACAGGAGGTCCTCGGGAGTGAGAGAGATCATTCACAGGGAGGGAGTCTTCGGGAGTGAGAGAGATTATTCACAGGGAGGGGGTCTTCGGGAGTGAGAGAGATCATTCACAGGGGGTCCCCGGGAGTGAGAGAGATTATTCACAGGGAGGGGGTCCTGGGAGTGAGAGAGATCATTCACAGGGGGTCTCGGGAGTGAGAGAGATCATTCACAGGGGGTCCTCGGGAGTGAGAGAGATCATTCACAGGGAGGGGGTCTTCAGGAGTGAGAGAGATCATTCACAGGGAGGGGGTCTTCAGGAGTGAGAGAGATCATTCACAGGGAGGGGTCCTCGGGAGTGAGAGAGATTATTCACAGGGGGTCCTCGGGAGTGAGAGAGATTATTCACAGGGGGTCTCGGGAGTGAGAGAGATCATTCACAGGGAGGGGGTCCTCGGGAGTGAGAGAGATTATTCACAGGGAGGGGGTCTTCGGGAGTGAGAGGGATTATTCACAGGGGGTCTCGGGAATGAGAGATCATTCACAGGGAGGGGGTCCTCGGGAATGAGAGAGATCATTCACAGGGAGTCCCGGGAGTGAGAGAGATCATTCACAGGGGGTCCTCGGGAGTGAGAGAGATCATTCACAGGGAGGGGGTCTTCAGGAGTGAGAGAGATCATTCACAGGGAGGGGGTCTTCAAGAGTGAGAGAGATCATTCACAGGGAGGGGGTTTCGGGAGTGAGAGAGATCATTCACAGGGGGTCCCCGGGAGTGAGAGAGATTATTCACAGGGAGGGGGTCCTGGGAGTGAGAGAGATCATTCACAGGGGGTCTCGGGAGTGAGAGAGATCATTCACAGGGGGTCCTCGGGAGTGAGAGAGATCATTCACAGGGAGGGGGTCTTCAGGAGTGAGAGAGATCATTCACAGGGAGGGGGTCTTCAGGAGTGAGAGAGATCATTCACAGGGAGGGGTCCTCGGGAGTGAGAGAGATTATTCACAGGGAGGGGGTCTTCGGGAGTGAGAGGGATTATTCACAGGGGGTCTCGGGAATAAGAGATCATTCACAGGGAGGGGGTGCTCGGGAGTGAGAGAGATCATTCACAGGGGGTCCCGGGAGTGAGAGAGATCATTCACAGGGGGTCCTCGGGAGTGAGAGAGATCATTCACAGGGAGGGGGTCTTCAGGAGTGAGAGAGATCATTCACAGGGAGGGGGTCTTCAGGAGTGAGAGAGATCATTCACAGGGAGGGGGTCTCGGGAGTGAGAGAGATCATTCACAGGTGGTCCCCGGGAGTGAGAGAGATTATTCACAGGGAGGGGGTCCTGGGAGTGAGAGAGATCATTCACAGGGGGTCCCCGGGAGTGAGAGAGATTATTCACAGGGAGGGGGTCCTGGGAGTGAGAGAGATCATTCACAGGGAGGGGGTCTTCGGGTGTGAGAGAGATTATTCACAGGGAGGGGGCCCCGGGAGTGAGAGAGATCATTCACAGGGGGTGGTCTTCGGGAGTGAGAGAGATTATTCACTGGGGGTGGTCTTCGGGAGTGAGAGAGATTATTCACAGGGGATCCTCGGGAGTGAGATTATTCACAGGGGGTCTCGGGAGTGAGAGAGATCATTCACAGGGAGGGGGTCTCGGGAGTGAGAGAGATTATTCACAGGGAGGGGGTCTTCGGGAGTGAGAGGGATTATTCACAGGGGGTCTCGGGAATAAGAGATCATTCACAGGGAGGGGGTCTCGGGAGTGAGAGAGATCATTCACAGGGGGTCCTGGGAGTGAGAGAGATCATTCACAGGGAGGGGGTCTTCGGGAGTGAGAGAGATCATTCACAGGGGGTGGTCTTCGGGAGTGAGAGAGATTATTCACTGGGGGTGGTCTTCGGGAGTGAGAGAGATTATTCACAGGGGATCCTCGGGAGTGAGATTATTCACAGGGGGTCTCGGGAGTGAGAGAGATCATTCACAGGGAGGGGGTCTCGGGAGTGAGAGAGATTATTCACAGGGAGGGGGTCTTCGGGAGTGAGAGGGATTATTCACAGGGGGTCTCGGGAATAAGAGATCATTCACAGGGAGGGGGTCTCGGGAGTGAGAGAGATCATTCACAGGGGGTCCTGGGAGTGAGAGAGATCATTCACAGGGAGGGGGTCTTCGGGAGTGAGAGAGATCATTCATGGGGGGGGGTCCGGGAGTGAGATAGATCATTCACCGGGGGGGGTCTTCGGGAGTGAGAGAGATTATTCACAGGGGGGGTCTTCGGGAGTGAGAGAGATTATTCACAGGGGGGGTCTTCGGGAGTGCAAGAGATTATTTACAGGGGGGGGTCTTCGGGAGTGAGAGAGATTATTCACAGGGAGGGGGCCCCAGGAGTGAGAGAGATCATTCACAGGGAGGGGGTCCCCGGGAGTGAGAGATTATTCACAGGGGGTCTCGGGAGTGAGAGAGATCATTCACAGGGAGAGGGTCTCGGGAGTGAGAGAGATTATTCACAGGGGGGGTCCTTGGGAGTGAGAGAGATCATTCACGGTGGGGGGGTCTCGGGAGTGAGAGGGATCATTCACAGCGGGGGGAGGTCCTTGGGAGTGAGAGAGATCATTCATAGGGTGGTGTCCCCGGGAGTGAGACAGATCATTCACAGGGGGTCTCGGGAGTGAGAGAGATCATTCACGGGGGGGGTCCCCGGGAGTGAGAGAGATCATTCACAGGGGGTCTCGGGAGTGAGAGAGATCATTCACAGGGGGTCTCGGGAGTGAGAGAGATCATTCACAGGGGGTCGCGGGAGTGAGTGAGATCATTCACAGGGGGTCGCGGGAGTGAGAGAGATCATTCACAGGGAGGGGGTCTTCGGGAGTGAGAGAGATTATTCACAGGGGGTCTCGGGAGTGAGAGAGATCATTCACAGGGAGGGGGTCCTCGGGAGTGAGAGAGATCATTCACAGGGGGTCCCCGGGAGTGAGAGAGATCATTCACAGGGAGGGGGTCTCAGGAGTGAGAGAGATCATTCACAGGGAGGGGGTCTTCGGGAGTGAAAGAGATTATTCACAGGGGGTGCCCAGGAGTGAGAGAGATTATTCACAGGGAGGGGGTCTTCGGGAATGAGAGAGATTATTCACGGTGGGGGGGGGTCTCGGGAGTGACAGGGATCATTCACAGGGAGGGGGTCTTCGGGAGTGAGAGAGATTATTCACAGGGAGGGGGTCTTCGGGAATGAGAGAGATTATTCACGGTGGGGGGGGGGGGGTCTCGGGAGTGAGAGAGATCATTCACCTGGGGTCCCAGAGAGAAAACGTAGGTGACACAGTTTAAGATGGAGATTTTTGCATCCTCCAGGATGTTGAAGGAAAAAGAGAAAGGTTGTGGATCAATATGAATGTGAAAAGGGAAGAGCAGGAATTTTTCAGTGAAAGAAACATTGGAGAAAGGCAGTGCAGGTTGGACCAATACCCAATGGCATTTAGAAGAATGAGAGGAGATCTTATTGAAGCGTATAAGATTCTCAGGGGGCTTGGCGGGGTAGATGCTCAGAGGATGTTTCCTCTCGTGGGAGAATCTAGAGCCAGGAGGGTTGGGGTCTTTTAAGAGGGAGATGAGGAGTAATTTGTCCTCACAGAATGTCGTCAGTGTTTGAAAGTCTCTTCCCCAAACAGCAGTGGAAGCTGGGTCCCTGAATATATTCAAGGCTGAGTTAGATAGATTTTGAACCAACAATTGAGCCAAGGGCGAGAGGTGATGAAAGTGGAGTTGAAACCTCAGTCAGATCAGCCATGATCTTATTGATTGGCAGAACAGGCTTGAGGGGCTGAATGGCCTCCTCCTGCTCCTGTTTCTAATGACCTTATGTTCTTAACACTGAGATTACTGGTCCCATTTAGCTCCACGTCATATTACACACATTTAATAAACCTAATACTTCATCTGTACAGTGCTTTTCATCATTCTAAAATGAGCTGATATGTATTCTCTTTGGCATGATAATTAAAACAATACCCAGAGTTTGGTGATTAGGGTGGGGTTGGTTTTGTTGCAGAGCCCTCAGTAAACCAAGATTCATTCGTTTCCAAGTGAACATCTGTTCCCCATTATAAAACCATCCCCATCAAGGAGAGAGAATAGCATCTTCTGACGCAAGTTTCATAAGAGAAAAATAAAGCATTTTCTCTTCTTCAAGCACAAACAATAACCTTCCCTCCCTCCACACACTCAGCAGTCGGCCTGGACAGATGAACAACTCCTTGCCAAGTTTCTCATTTCTAAAAACACTTCATGTCAAAGATGTGATGTCAAGAACTCTCCATGATCTGAGGCACTGAATTGGGATGTGTGAGGAAGCAGGAAATGCAATGGGGAAATCCACACGATATTCTGTATGGGAGGGGTGTGGAGGGAAAGAGGGGCGGAGGAAGGTGAATGATTTCAATTTAAGGCATTAGTAATGCAGATGAAATCCCGTGTAAATGAGCTACTGGAAATAAACTGAAAGCTGCTGGAACTAAAACTGAGAAAGCTGGACACACTCAGTCAGGCAACCTCTGTGGGAAGGATTCATGGTTTCAATCTGCAACCGAGGACACTTTCACAACCCCTGCTCTCTCTCCATTGGACCAGGGCTGCCGGCATTTTCTGATCCTCTGTAGATTGAGATTTCTGCTTCTTTTTTTGTTCAGGCTTCCTGAGGGGAGGAAGGATTGGGAAAGGCCATGAAGGAAACAAGTGTGGTCACATTATTATTATTCTGCTCATTACCATTCCACACTGAACCCACATCCCAAACGGGTGCAATCTAGGATTCCAGCAGGCAGAGTCACAAGGCCACAGTGGGCAGTCAGGATAGAGAAGTGGCTGGCAGCGGCTCGACACGAATACTTTACACTTCCACAGCCACTCACCATGCCCGGTATACATCACAAAACACATACACCAATTGAAGGACTAAATAGGAATGTCCAGCTCTGAAATGAGGAATATTTTAAACCTCCACTTGCCCTAGCTCCCCAGGGTTTCATTTCTGCTGCTTATCCCATCGGAAGCTCTTTCAGTAGGTCCCACAGAGTGTAATATCTAGACATGAAAAGGTTCATCTTTCTCATCGCAGTCTCTTTCCCCTGATGCTACTCCAAGCAGAAAGCCAATCAATTTAGCCGACACAAGAGAGGATGGAGTGAAGCTCAATGAAGGCTACACGATTTACAGTCCTGCAACTCCAAACTGATCAGTAATTATCGATCCCCATCCTGGACTAGATCATAACATCTTCACTATCTCGATTTCTAAGCACTCATTGCTAGGTCTCCGGCAGGAATCAAGAGGAAAAGCAGGGAAGGAGTTTATCCATTGTACTATCACCGGATCAACTGGTATCAGAACATAGATCAGAAGGTCAGCCTGTGAGCAGAGTGTGAGCCTTTCATTATAGCAATTTGAAGTGTCAATCACTTCAGAGAGAAGCAACTGGACTGTCTGAGAAAAGATGAAGGGAAACATTTAAAAGGACAACACTACATCAGAAAACTTAACTCCCCATATGAAAAGCTAGGATCCTATATGGAACATAACCCACTTTCCCGAGAACCAGTCTCACTGCAGCTACCACCCACTCTCTCCCAGTGCCAGCCTGAAAACAGATAGCACCTACACTCTCCCAGTGCCAGTCCTAATGAAGCTAGCACCCACTCTATCCCAGTGCCAGACTGAACATAGCTAGCACCCACTCTCTCCCAGTGCCACCCTGAACACAGCTAGCACCCACTCTCTCTCAGTGCCACCCTGAACACAGCTAGCACCCACTCTCTCTCAGTGCCAACCTGAACACAGCTAGCACCCACTCTCTCCCAGTGCCACCCTGAACACAGCTAGCACCCACTCTCTCCCAGTGCCACCCTGAACACAGCTAGCACCCACTCTCTCTCAGTGCCAACCTGAACACAGCTAGCACCCACTCTCTCCCAGTGCCACCCTGAACACAGCTAGCACGCACTCTCTCCCAGTGCCAGGCTGAACACAGCTAGCACCCACTCTCTCCCAGTGCCAGCCTGAACACAGCTAGCACCCACTCTCTCCCAGTGCCAGCCTGAACACAGCTAGCACCCACTCTCTCTCACTACCAGCCTGAACATAGCTAGGACCCACGCTCTCCCAGTGCAAGCCTGAAAATAGCTAGCACCCACTCTGAGTGCCAGCCTGAACACAGCTAGCACCCTCTCTCTGTGCCAGCCTGAACACAGCTAGCACCCACTCTGAGTGCCAGCCTGTACATAGCTAGCACCCACTCTCTCCCAGTGCAAGCCTGAAAATAGCTAGCACCCACTCTCTCCCAGTGCCAGGCAGAACACAGCTAACACCCACTCTCTCCCAGTGCCAGGCAGAACACAGCTAACGCCCACTCTCTCCAAGTGCCAGGCTGAACACAGCTAGCACCCACTCACCCAATGCCCGCCTGAACACAGCTAACACCCACTCTCGCTCAGTGCCAGCCTGTAATACAACGAGCATCCAGTCTCTCCCAGTGCCACCCTGAACACAGCTAGCACCCACTCTCTCCCAGTGCCACCCTGAACACAGCTAGCACCCACTCTCTCCCACTGCCCGCCTGAACACAGAGAGCACCCAATCTATCCCAGTGCCAGACTGAACACACCAAGTACCCAAACCCTCTCAGTGCAAGCCTGAACACAGCTAGCACCCACTCTCTCTCAGTGCCAGCTTGAACACAACTAGCACCCACTCTCCCACTGCCAACCTGAACACAGCTAGCACCCACTCTCCCAGTGCCAGCCTGAACACAGCTAGCACCCACTCTACCTGTGCCAGCTTGAACACAACTAGCACCCAATCTCTCCCAGTGCCAGTCTGAACACAGATAGCACCCACTCTCTCCCACTGCCAGCCTGAACACAGCTAGCACCCACTCTCTCTCAGTGCCAGACTGAACACAGCTAGCACCCACTCTCTCCCAGTGCCAGACTGAACACAGCTAGCACCCTCTCTCTGTGCCAGCCTGAACACAGCTAGCACCCACTCTCTCCCACTGCCAACCTGAACACAGATAGCACCCACTCTCTCCCACTGCCAGCCTGAACACAGCTAGCACCCACTCTCTCTCAGTGCCAGACTGAACACAGCTAGCACCCACTCTCAGTGCCAGCCTGAACACAGCTAGCACCCACTCTCTCTCAGTGCCAGACTGAACACAGCTAGCACCCACTCTCTCTCAGTGCCAGCCTGAACACAGCTAGCACCCACTCTGCCAGTGCCAGCCTGAACACAGCTAGCACCCACTCTGCCAGTGCCAGCCTGAACACAGCTAGCACCCACTCTATCTCAGTGCCAGCCTGAAAATTGCTATCACCCACTCTCTCTCAGTGTCAGACTGAACACAGCTAGCACCCACTCTGCCAGTGCCAGACTGAACACACCAAGTACCCAAACCCTCTCAGTGCAAGCCTGAACACAGATAGCACCCAATGTCTCGCAGTGCCAGCCTGAACACAGCTAGAACCCACTCTCTCCCGGTGCCAGCCTGAACACAGCTAGCACCCACTCTGCCACTGCCAGCCTGAACACAGCTAGCACCCACTCTCTCCCAGTGCCAGGCTGAACACAGCTAGCACCCTCTCTCTGTGCCAGCCTGAACACAGCTAGCACCCACTCTCTCCCACTGCCAGCCTGAACACAGCTAGCACCCGCTCTCTCTCAGTGCCAGACTGAACACAGCTAGCACCCACTCTCTCCCAGTGCCAGACTGAACACAGCTAGCACCCTCTCTCTGTGCCAGCCTGAACACAGCTAGCACCCTCTCTCAGTGCCAGCCTGAACACAGCTAGCACCCACTCTCTCCCAGTGCCAGACTGAACACAGCTAGCACCCTCTCTCTGTGCCAGCCTGAACACAGCTAGCACCCACTCTCTCCCAGTGCCAGCCTGAACACAGCTAGCACCCACTCTCTCCCACTGCCAGCCTGAACACAGCTAGCACCCACTCTCTCCCACTGCCAGCCTGAACACAGCTAGCACCCATTCTCTCTCAGTGCCAGACTGAACACAGCTAGCACCCACTCTCTCCCAGTGCCAGCCTGAACACAGCTAGCACCCTCTCTCTGTGCCAGCCTGAACACAGCTAGCACCCACTCTCTCCCACTGCCAACCTGAACACAGATAGCACCCACTCTCTCCCACTGCCAGCCTGAACACAGCTAGCACCCACTCTCTCTCAGTGCCAGACTGAACACAGCTAGCACCCACTCTCACAGTGCCAGCCTGAACACAGCTAGCACCCACTCTCTCTCAGTGCCAGACTGAACACAGCTAGCACCCACCCTCTCTCTGTGCCAGCCTGAACACAGCTAGCACCCACTCTCTCCCACTGCCAACCTGAACACAGATAGCACCCACTCTCTCCCACTGCCAGCCTGAACACAGCTAGCACCCACTCTCTCCCAGTGCCAGACTGAACACAGCTAGCACCCACTCTCTCCCAGTGCCAGACTGAACACAGCTAGCACCCTCTCTCTGTGCCAGCCTGAACACAGCTAGCACCCACTCTCTCCCACTGCCAACCTGAACACAGATAGCACCCACTCTCTCCCACTGCCAGCCTGAACACAGCTAGCACCCACTCTCTCTCAGTGCCAGACTGAACACAGCTAGCATCCACTCTCTCTCAGTGCCAGACTGAACACAGCTAGCACCCTCTCTCTGTGCCAGCCTGAACACAGCTAGCACCCTCTCTCTCTCAGTGCCAGACTGAACACAGCTAGCACCCACTCTCTCTCAGTGCCAGACTGAACACAGCTAGCACCCACTCTGCCAGTGCCAGCCTGAACACAGCTAGCACCCACTCTGCCAGTGCCAGCCTGAACACAGCTAGCACCCACTCTGCCAGTGCCAGCCTGAACACAGCTAGCACCCACTCTCTCTCAGTGCCAGCCTGAAAATTGCTATCACCCACTCTCTCTCAGTGTCAGACTGAACACAGCTAGCACCCACTCTGCCAGTGCCAGACTGAACACACCAAGTACCCAAACCCTCTCAGTGCAAGCCTGAACACAGATAGCACCCAATGTCTCGCAGTGCCAGCCTGAACACAGCTAGAACCCACTCTCTCCCGGTGCCAGCCTGAACACAGCTAGCACCCACTCTGCCACTGCCAGCCTGAACACAGCTAGCACCCACTCTCTCCCAGTGCCAGCCTGAACACAGCTAGCACCCTCTCTCTGTGCCAGCCTGAACACAGCTAGCACCCACTCTCTCCCACTGCCAGCCTGAACACAGCTAGCACCCACTCTCTCTCAGTGCCAGACTGAACACAGCTAGCACCCACTCTCTCCCAGTGCCAGACTGAACACAGCTAGCACCCTCTCTCTGTGCCAGCCTGAACACAGCTAGCACCCTCTCTCAGTGCCAGCCTGAACACAGCTAGCACCCACTCTCTCCCAGTGCCAGATTGAACACAGCTAGCACCCTCTCTCTGTGCCAGCCTGAACACAGCTAGCACCCTCTCTCTCAGTGCCAGCCTGAACACAGCTAGCACCCACTCTCTCCCACTGCCAACCTGAACACAGATAGCACCCACTCTCTCCCACTGCCAGCCTGAACACAGCTAGCACCCACTCTCTCTCAGTGCCAGACTGAACACAGCTAGCACCCATTCTCTCTCAGTGCCAGACTGAACACAGCTAGCATCCACTCTCTCTCAGTGCCAGACTGAACACAGCTAGCACCCACTCTCTCTCAGTGCCAGACTGAACACAGCTAGCACCCACTCTCTCTCAGTGCCAGCCTTAACACAGCTAGCACCCACTCTGCCAGTGCCAGCCTGAACACAGCTAGCACCCACTCTCTCTCAGTGCCAGCCTGAAAATTGCTATCACCCACTCTCTCTCAGTGTCAGACTGAACACAGCTAAAACCCACTCTGCCAGTGCCAGACTGAACACACCAAGTACCCAAACCCTCTCAGTGCAAGCCTGAACACAGCTAGAACCCACTCTCTCCCGGTGCCAGGCTGAACACAGCTAGCACCCACTCTCCCCCAGTGCCAGCCTGAACACAGCTAGCACCCCTCTCTCCCAGTGCCAGCTTGAACACAGCTAGCACTCACTCTCTCTCAGTGAAAGCTGAACACAGCTAGCACCCACTCTCTCTCAGTGAAAGCCTGGACACAGCTAGCACCCACTCTCTCCCAGTGCCAGGCTGAACACAGCTAGCACCCACTCTCTCCCAGTGCCAGGCTGAACACAGCTAGCACCCACTCTCTCCCAGTGCCAGCCTGAACACAGCAAGAACCCACTCTCTCCCAGTGCCAGCCTGAACACAGCTAGCACCCACTCTCTCCCAGTGCCAGCCTGAACACAGCAAGAACCCACTCTCTCTCAGTGCCAGCCTGAACACAGCTAGCACCCACTCTCTCCCAGTGTCAGCCTGAACACAGCAAGAACCCACTCTCTCTCAGTGCCAGCCTGAACACAGCTAGCACCCTCTCTCTCCCACTGCCAACCTGAACACAGCTAGCACCCACTCTCTCTCAGTGCCAGCCTGAACACAGCTAGCACCCACTCTCTCCCAGTGCCAGGCTGAACACAGCTAACACCCACTCTCTCCCAGTGGCAGCCTGAACACAGCTAGCACCCACTCTGAGTGCCAGCCTGAACACAGCTAGCACCCTGTCTCTGTGCCAGCCTGAACATAGCTAGCACGCACTCTCTCCCAGTGCCAGCCTGAACACAGCTAGCACCCTCTCTCTATGCCAGCCTGAACACAGCTAGCACCCACTCTCTCTCAGTGCCAGACTAAACACAGCTAGCACCCACTCTCTCCCACTGCCAGCCTGAACTCAGCTAGCACCCACTCTCTCTCAGTGCCAGACTGAACACAGCTAGCACCCACTCTCTCTCAGTGCCAGCCTGAACACAGCTAGCACCCACTCTGCCAGTGCCAGCCTGAACACAGCTAGCACCCACTCTGCCAGTGCCAGCCTGAACACAGCTAGCACCCACTCTGCCAGTGCCAGCCTGAACACAGCTAGCACCCACTCTCTCTCAGTGCCAGACTGAACACAGCTAGCACCCACTCTCTCCCACTGCCAGCCTGAACTCAGCTAGCACCCACTCTCACAGTGCCAGCCTGAACACAGCTAGCACCCACTCTCTCTCAGTGCCAGACTGAACACAGCTAGCACCCACTCTGCCTGTGCCAGCCTGAACACAGCTAGCACCTACTCTCTCTCAGTGCCAGCCTGAACACAGCTAGCACCCACTCTCTCCCAGTGTCAGCCTGAACACAGCAAGAACCCACTCTCTCTCAGTGCCAGCCTGAACACAGCTAGCACCCTCTCTCTCCCACTGCCAACCTGAACACAGCTAGCACCCACTCTCTCTCAGTGCCAGCCTGAACACAGCTAGCACCCACTCTCTCCCAGTGCCAGGCTGAACACAGCTAACACCCACTCTCTCCCAGTGGCAGCCTGAACACAGCTAGCACCCACTCTGAGTGCCAGCCTGAACACAGCTAGCACCCTGTCTCTGTGCCAGCCTGAACATAGCTAGCACGCACTCTCTCCCAGTGCCAGCCTGAACACAGCTAGCACCCTCTCTCTATGCCAGCCTGAACACAGCTAGCACCCACTCTCTCTCAGTGCCAGACTGAACACAGCTAGCACCCACTCTCTCCCACTGCCAGCCTGAACTCAGCTAGCACCCACTCTCTCTCAGTGCCAGACTGAACACAGCTAGCACCCACTCTCTCTCAGTGCCAGCCTGAACACAGCTAGCACCCACTCTGCCAGTGCCAGCCTGAACACAGCTAGCACCCACTCTGCCAGTGCCAGCCTGAACACAGCTAGCACCCACTCTGCCAGTGCCAGCCTGAACACAGCTAGCACCCACTCTCTCTCAGTGCCAGACTGAACACAGCTAGCACCCACTCTCTCCCACTGCCAGCCTGAACTCAGCTAGCACCCACTCTCACAGTGCCAGCCTGAACACAGCTAGCACCCACTCTCTCTCTGTGCCAGACTGAACACAGCTAGCACCCACTCTGCCTGTGCCAGCCTGAACACAGCTAGCACCTACTCTCTCTCAGTGCCAGCCTGAACACAGCTAGCACCCACTCTCTCTCAGTGCCAGCCTGAACACAGCTAGCACCCACTCTCTCTCAGTGAAAGCCTGAACACAGCTAGCACCCTCCCGATCCCAATGCCAGCCTGAACACAGCTAGCACCCACTCTCCCACTGCCCGCCTGAACACAGCTAGCACCCACTCTCGCTCAGTGCCAGCCTGTAATACATCGAGCATCCACTCTCTCCCAGTGCCACCTTGAACACAGCTAGCACCCACTCTCTCCCAGTACCACCCTGAACACAGCTAGCACCCACTCTCCCACTGCCAGCCTGAACACAGCTAGCACCCACTCTCCCACTGCCAGACTGAACACAGCTAGCACCTACTCTCCCACTGCCAGCCTGAACACAGCTAGCACCCACTCTCCCACTGCCAGCCTGAACACAGCTAGCACCCACACTCCCACTGCCAGCCTGAACACAGCTAGCACCCACTCTCGCTCAGTGCCAGCCTGTAATATATCAAGCACTCACTCTCACCAAGTGGCAGCCTGAACACAGAGAGCACCCAATCTATCCCAGTGCCAGACTGAACACACCAAGTACCCAAACCCTCTCAGTGCCAGCCTGAACACAGCTAGCACCCACTTTCTCAGTGCCAGCCTGAACACAGCTAGCACCCATTCTCTATCAGTGCCAGCTTGAACACAGCTAGCACCCACTCTCTCTCAGTGCCAGCCTGAACACAGCTAGCACCCATTCTCTATCAGTGCCAGCTTGAACACAGCTAGCACCCACTCTATCTCAGTGCCAGCCTGAACACAGCTAGCACCCATTCTCTATCAGTGCCAGCTTGAACACAGCTAGCACCCACTCTCCCACTGCCAGCCTGAACACAGCTAGCACCCACTCTCTCTCAGTGCCAGACTGAACACAGCTAGCACCCACTCTCCAACTGCCAGCCTGAACACAGCTAGAACCCAACTTCTCCCAGTGGCAGCCTGAACACAGCTAGCACCCACTCTCTCTCAGTGCCAGCCTGAACACAGCTAGCACCCACTCTCCCACTGCCCGCCTGAACACAGCTAGCACCCACTCTCACTCAGTGCCAGCCTGTAATACATCGAGCATCCACTCCCTCCCAGTGCCACCCTGAACACAGCTAGCACCCACTCTCTCCCAGTGCAAGCCTGAAAATTGCTAGCACCCACTATCTCCCAGTGCCAGGCTGAACACAGCTAGCACCCACTCTCTCTCAGTGCCAGCCTGAACACAGCTAGCACCCACTATCTCCCAGTGCCAGCCTGAACACAGCTAGCACCCACTCTGCCTGTGCCAGCCTGAACACAGCTAGCACCCACTCTGCCTGTGCCAGCCTGAACACAGCTAGCACCCACTCTGCCTGTGCCAGCCTGAACACAGCTAGCACCCTCTCTCCCAGTGCCAGCCTGAACACAGCTAGCGCCCACTCTCTCTCAGTGCCAGGCTGAACACAGCTAGCACCCACTCTCTCTCAGTGCCAGACTGAACACAGCCAGCACCCACTCTCTTTCAGTGCCAGACTGAACACAGCTAGCACCCACTCTCTCCCAGTGCCAGCCTGAACACAGCTAGCACCATCTCTCTGTGCCAGCCTGAACACAGCTAGCACCCACTCTCTCAGTGCCAGCCTGAACACAGCTAGCACCCACTCTCTCTCAGTGCCAGCCTGAACACAGCTAGCACCCACTCTCTCTCAGTGCCAGCCTGAACACAGCTAGCACCCACTCTCCCACTGCCCGCCTGAACACAGCTAGCACCCACTCTCACTCAGTGCCAGCCTGTAATACATCGAGCATCCACTCTCTCCCAGTGCCACCCTGGACACAGCTAGCACCCACTCTCTCCCAGTGCAAGCCTGAAAATTGCTAGCACCCACTCTCTCCCAGTGCCAGGCTGAACACAGCTAGCACCCACTCTCTCCCAGTGCCAGGCTGAACACAGCTAGCACCCACTCTCTCCCAGTGCCAGGCTGAACACAGATAGCACCCACTCTCTCCCAGTGCCAGGCTGAACACAGATAGCACCCACTCTCTCCCAGTGCCAGCCTGAACACAGATAGCACCCACTCTCTCCCAGTGCCAGCCTGAACACAGCTAGCACCCACTCTCTCCCAGTGCCAGGCTGAACACAGCTAGCACCCACTCTCTCCCAGTGCCAGCCTGAACACAGCTAGCATCCTCTTTCTGTGCCAGCCTGAACACAGCTAGCACCCACTCTGAGTGCCAGCCTGAAAACAGCTAGCACTCACTCTCTCTCAGTGAAAGCCTGAACACAGCTAGCACCCTCCCGATCCCAGTGCCAACCTGAACACAGCTAGCACCCACTCTGCCTGTGCCAGCCTGAACACAGCTAACACCCTCTCTCTGTGCCAGCCTGAACACAGCTAGCACTCACTCTCTCTCAGTGCCAGCCTGAACACAGCGAGCACCCACTCTCTCCCACTGCCAACCTGAACACAGATAGCACCCACTCTCACAGTGCCAGCCTGAACACAGCTAGCACCCACTCTCTCTCAGTGCCAGACTGAACACAGCTAGCACCCTCCCTCTCCGAATGCCAGCCTGAACACAGCTAGCACCCACTCTCTCTCAGTGCCAGACTGAACACAGCTAGCACCCTCCCTCTCCGAATGCCAGCCTGAACACAGCTAGCACCCACTCTCTCTCAGTGCCAGCCTGAACACAGCTAGCACCCACTCTCTCTCAGTGCCAGCCTGAACACAGCTAGCACCCACTCTGCCTGTGCCAGCCTGAACACAGCTAGCACCCACTCTCTCCCAGTGCAAGCCTGAAAATTGCTAGCACCCACTCTCCCACTGCCAGCCTGAACACAGCTAGCACCCAACTTCTCCCACTGCCAGCCTGAACACAGCTAGCACCCAATTTCTCCCACTGCCAGCCTGAACACAGCTAGCACCCACTCTCTCTGTGCCAGATTGAAAACAACTAGCACTCACTCTCTCCCAGTGCCAGCCTTAACACACCTAGCACCCACTCTCTCTCAGTGCCAGCTTGAACACAGCTAGCACCCACTCTCACACTGCCAGCCTGAACACAGCTAGCACCCACTCTCTCCCAGTGCCAGCCTGAACACAGCTAGCACCCACTCTCTCCCAGTGCCAGGCTGAACACAGCTAGCACCCATTCTCTCCCACTGCCAGCCTGAACACAGCTAGCACCCACTCTCTCCCAGTGCCAGGCTGAACACAGCTAGCACCCACTCTCTCTGTGCCAGCCTGAACACAGCTAGCACCCATTCTCTCCCACTGCCAGCCTGAACACAGCTAGCACCCACTCTCTCCCAGTGCCAGGCTGAACACAGCTAACACCCACTCTCTCTCAGTGTCAGCCTGAACACAGCTAGCACCCACTCTCTCTCAGTGCCAGCCTGAACACAGCTAGCACCCACTCTCTCCCAGTGCCACGCTGAACACAGCTAGCACCCACTCTGCCTGTGCCAGCCTGAACACAGTTAGCACCCATTCTCAGTGCCAGCCTGAACACAACTGGCACCCACTCTCTCCCAGTGCCAGCCTGAACACAGCTAGCACCCTCTCTCTGTGCCAGCCTGAACACAGCTAGCACCCTCTCTCTCTCAGTGTCAGCCTGAACACAGCTAGCACCCACTCTCTCTCAGTGCCAGCCTGAACACAGCTAGCACCCACTCTCTCCCAGTGCCACGCTGAACACAGCTAGCACCCACTCTGCCTGTGCCAGCCAGAACACAGTTAGCACCCATTCTCAGTGCCAGCCTGAACACAACTGGCACCCACTCTCTCCCAGTGCCAGCCTGAACACAGCTAGCACCCTCTCTGTGCCAGCCTGAACACAGCTAGCACCCTCTCTCAGTGCCAGCCTGAACACAGCTAGCACCCACTCTCTCCCAGTGCCACGCTGAACACAGCTAGCACCCACTCTGCCTGTGCCAGCCAGAACACAGTTAGCACCCATTCTCAGTGCCAGCCTGAACACAACTGGCACCCACTCTCTCCCAGTGCCAGCCTGAACACAGCTAGCACCCTCTCTCTGTGCCAGCCTGAACACAGCTAGCACCCTCTCTCTGTGCCAGCCTGAACACAGCTAGCACCCTCTCTCTGTGCCAGCCTGAACACAGCTAGCACCCTCTCTCTGTGCCAGCCTGAACACAGCTTGCACCCTCTCTCTGTGCCAGCCTGAACACAGCTAGCACCCACTCTGAGTGCCAGCCTGAACACAGCTAGCACCCACTCTGAGTGCCAGCCTGAACACAGCTAGCACCCACTCTGAGTGCCAGCCTGAACACAGCTAGCACCCACTCTGAGTGCCAGCCTGAACACAGCTAGCACCCTCTCTCTGTGCCAGCCTGAACACAGCTAGCACCCACTCTGAGTGCCAGCCTGAACACAGCTAGCACCCACTCTGAGTGCCAGCCTGAACACAGCTAGCACCCACTCTGAGTGCCAGCCTGAACACAGCTAGCACCCACTCTGAGTGCCAGCCTGAACACAGCTAGCACCCACTGAGTGCCAGCCTGAACACAGCTAGCACCCACTCTGAGTGCCAGCCTGAACACAGCTAGCACCCACTCTGAGTGCCAGCCTGAACACAGCTAGCACCCACTCTGAGTGCCAGCCTGAACACAGCTAGCACCCACTCTGAGTGCCAGCCTGAACACAGCTAGCACCCTCTCTCTGTGCCAGCCTGAACACAGCTAGCACCCACTCTGAGTGCCAGCCTGAACACAGCTAGCACCCACTCTGAGTGCCAGCCTGAACACAGCTAGCACCCACTCTGAGTGCCAGCCTGAACACAGCTAGCACCCACTCTCTCCCACTGCCAACCTGAACACAGCTAGCACCCACTCTCTCCCACTGCCAACCTGAACACAGCTAGCACCCTCTCTCTCTCACTACCAGCCTGAACACAGATAGCACCCACTCTCTCCCAGTGCCAGCCTGAACACAGCTAGCACCCACTCTCTCCCAGTGCCAGCCTGAACACAGCTAGCACCCACTCTCTCCCAGTGCCAGCCTGAACACAGCTAGCACCCACTCTCACTCAGTGCCAGACTGAACACAGCTAGCACCCACTCTCTCTCACTACCAGCCTGAACACAGCTGGCATCCACTCTCTCTCAGTGCCAGACTGAACATAGCTAGCACCCACTCTCTGCCAGTGCCAGCCCTAATGCAGCTAGCAGATTTACCAAGGAGCTGATCTCAATGCTGAAGTCTCCAAGGAACGAACAATACCATCTTCCAACATGTGGCAGATTGTGCCCACATATTGATGGCACCGGGGATAAGAAAGACTTGCAATTCTTTGGAGAGAGAAAGAGTTAATGCTTCAAGTTGATCACCTATTGCCAGATCCGCTCTCCCTCTCTTCACAGAAGCTTCCAGACCTTCTGCGTGTTTTCAGCATTTTCTGTGTTTACCTCAGATTTCCAGCATCTGCAGTATTGTGATTCAGTGCTGGAATTTCAACAAACACTTTTCAGAAAGAGTTTTCCAGCCAATCAAATCCTTCTGAAGTATCTTTACTGTCGTATTGTGGAAAATATGGCAACTTATCCATGCACAGCAGGATCCCACAAACAGCATTGGAATAATGGCTGGATACTATGTTTCAGTGATACTGGTTGAGGGATAAACATCCACCAGGACACTGAGGACTTCCCTGCTGTTCCTTGAAGTCAGTGCCGGGGAACTTTTACTGGGTCGATGGGGGTTTGGTTTCACTTCCATTCTGAAAGGTGGCAGCTGCCTCAACACAGCACTGGGCTGCTAGGCAAACCCGTCCGTTGATGGGAATGAATTGGCAAAGTCTCCTCAGTAAAAACACATTCCTTACTCCAGTTTGCTGGCCACCAACTGCTTTATGCCAAGGCAAGCGGTGGTGGAAGTATTGAAAAACAAACATAGAAAAGGGAAATCCCCACATCATTCATTATATTTCCAGAGTAAAAAGATTCAAAGAAACAAGTTATAGTTATGAGTCATCAGACAGTGACTGGTCTATTGAAACGACACAGTCTCTTTTTACAGAATTGTCTCTCCTGTATCCCCATCTCAGATAAGAATCCATCTGTGCTTTTCCTCTTAAACCCTGCCGTGGTTTCTGATGCTAACCACCCCCCTCCTCCTCGGAGATGGCCATCTGTTCCACAACTCTTTACTAAAAATATGCTGCACCTGGCCATTCCAAATTATCCACCTCTCAAAATATTAAATTGATCATGCAAACTGCTTCCTTCCCAGGGAGTTCTCGGTTCAAGAATTAGCTGACCTCCTCAGGCTCCTCCATAAATTCTACAATCTTCTTCCAATGATGCAGGCCTAAACTCAAATCAGCACTCTTGTCAAGACTAGCTAGAACAAAGCGCATTGACAAAGTGCCTTCAGCATGGTAAAATGTCCCGAGGCACTTCACAGGAGCGTAATGATACAAAATTTGACACTGAGCTACGAAAGGAGATATGAGGACAGTTGATCATTAGCTTGGTCAGAGGTAGGTTTTAAAGAGCATCTTAAAGGAGCAGAGAGAGGTGAAAAGATTTAGGGAGGGAATCCTAGAACTTAGGGCCCAGGCAGCTGAAGGCACAACCACTCAGGATGGAACAGCAGATGCTGATGATGCACAAAAGACCAGGGCCATACGAGTGCAGATCTCTGGGGGTTAAAGCCAAGTTCCTTCTCAGTGGCATGGCCATTAGCAACATAAAAGTCTCTGCATAAGCCCTTTAATTTACCACTCAAAAGAATTTAAAGGGACCACTCACTGAACAAAGTCACCTGCAAACTCCAAAACAAAAATGACAGGGTACATTGGTTGCAGGGCTGGAGGAAATAACAGCGATAGGGAGGGACCAGGACACTGAGGGATTGGAGCATAATGCTACCAATTTTAAAAATCAAAGCACTGCTGAACCAGGAGCCAGTGTCGATTAGTGAGCACCAGAATTTCGGATAAACAGGACTTGGAATAAATTAGAAAATGGGCAGCAGGGTCTGAGATACTCCTTGGATATTAGGACAGTCTGAATCTCAATAAGGGGTTCCATCAATGCTTAATACCAAGCAGACAGCGTAGCTTGCCTGTCACATTGTGTTTTAATGCACAGTTCAGTGCTGCCTCACACAAACATACTGGGGGGGGGGGCGGGGATTTAATGTTTGTGATGGGTGTCTTGCCTGCCCGCCGGGGAGCCAGAAGGAGACCCTGATCAGCTCTGTTGGAGGGGGCCCACGACAGGAAATGTCCATCAGTCCACTGAAGGGCCTCAATTAGTGCCCGGGCAGATGCCATCTACGAGCCTTCACATTGTGGGCTTAATTGGCAGGGAGATCCCCACCTTCCCGATTAAATGCCCCCCCCACATTCAAACTCGCCTGTGTAGGGGTGGGGGGGGGGGGGAATGGTGGTGGTGGGAGGGCATTAAATTTCTCACAGCTCTTTAGATGCTTGCTATATACAACAACAACTTGGATCTGTTCTGACAACAACTTGCTCCTCGTACCTTTAATGTATTTTAATACGTTGGTTCTCAAGAGTGCGATCGACACCAGGCCACATAACGAGCCATTACGGCAGATAACCAAAAGCTTGGTCAAAGAGCATCTTAAAGGGGGACCGGAGAGGTAGAGAAGCCCAGAGGCTTCAAGAGGGAATTCCAGAGCCCAGGGTCTCAGCCACCAATGATGAAGTAGTTCAAATCGGAAATGCTAAAGAGGTCAGAATCAGGGGAGCACAGATATCTCGAAGGGCTGCGGGGCTGGAGGAGACTACAGAGATAGGGAACGAGGGAAGGCATGGAAGGATTTAGAAACGAGGATAAGAATTTTAAAATAAAGGCGCGGCTTAACTGGGAGCCAAAGTAGGTTGGAGAGCGTAAGAGTAAAGAGGTAGAGAGGCTCAGTGTGAGTTAGGACATGGGCAGAATTTCAGACAACCTCGAGGTAACCTAAGGCCGGTCAGGAGTGCTGCAGTAAAATGCCCCAAAGGCACTTAACAAGAACATTACCAAATAAAATTGGGCACCGAAATCTAAAAAGTAGCTCCGCACAACAAATACTCCCCAGAATACAGAATTGCCAACGTCCAGGTACCAGATACTTTCCACATCACCAAAGAAAAACCTTGCATTTATGTAGTGCCTTTCACAACATCGGGACAACAAAAGTGTTTCTGAACTGTAGTCACTGTTGTCATATAGGAAACACAGCAGCCAAACCATGCACAGCAAGCTCCCACAGACAGAAACATGATAATGATCAGTTCATCTATTTTTAGTGAGGTCAATCGAGGTGTAAATATAGACGAGGACACCCAAGAGCGAGGACAGGACCTCGGTTTAACACTTCACCCCAAACGTTAACCAGCCTCCTAGAATATCTTCTGGCCCGACTCAAGGAGGAGTGAACGCATTTTCCTGACCTGTGAAAAACATTTACCCCTCAATCAGCGCCACTAAAAACTAGGTTAACGCTATTTGTCAAATCCTACAATCCGAACTTTGGTTGCTGCTTTTGCTTTTCATGGGGGACTGCATTCAAAATTAGCCGTGATGTGCACTTGGACATACAAGTAGTTAATGGAGCGGCTGAACAAGCACCTCGGCTCTGAAGCATTTACCAAGGGCAATTCACGAAGACACCGTTGAGAACGCCCCACCCGTCTTCATATAGTCAGAGCTTCTGAGTCAACCCGAGAGGGCAGACGGCATCATGGTTTTATGCCTCATGGAAACACTGCATCTCCAACAGTGCAGCACTCTCTCAGCACTGGGCTGAGTGAGTCAGCATTGAGTATGTGCTCAAATCCCTGCAGCCAGGGAATGAACAGGAGAAACAATACCTCAGAGATACTGTAGGTTGCAAAACAATGAGGGGGGGGAAGGGCATTCCAGCACTCCCGCAGCACTCCGAGCAGATGTGTTGAGCGTTTTCTATCTTTGTGGTCGATTTAGGAAGATGCCATGGAGATTTGTGGACCACGTATAAAGTTTAAGTCTCATTCCCAGGAATCTGCTGATATTTTCAAGTTGTTGACAGGAATGGGCCTCGATTGGAATACCCCCCCCCTAGTGAAGAAACAGCCCTTTCCAAAGCAGCTAATTTTAAATAGGACAAACCAGCAAATCACAAAGATAAAGTGCATTTATGATTTGGCAGAGTTCTGTGATTTACGTCTGCAAGTGCAATGCTATTTGAGAAGCCAACTTAAAAGCTTTGCTCCATAAATACCACAGTTATATTGTGGACAAAACACATTGTCTGGCACTGGCTCACCTGAAACCTATCATCAGGAATGTTGCAGAACCACCTCAGGATACTCACAGGTCTTACAGCAACAACAGGCAGAGACCAGCAGAACCTGACACTTCAGTCTTTGCTACTTTGTAACGACAAGTAAACGTGAAAGAATTCAGCTCTGGGTCACAGTTTCCTTATCAAAGCAGGTAGGGCTATCACCGAATCAGGGAGCACCAGACAAAGCTACTTGGCCCATTGCACCTGTTCTGGATCTTTAATAACGTAATCCCATTAGTCTCGCTCCCCTGCTCTTTCCCCATAACCCTGCAGATTTTTCACTTGTGTATTCACCTAATTCCATTTTGGAAGTTATTAATGAATCTGCTTCCACTGTCCTTTCAGGCAGCACGTTCCAAATCATAGCAATGCACTGCATAAAAAATTGTTAGCATTTCTCCTCTGGATTTCACTGCCAATTATCTTCTGCCAGCAAATCCTCTATCAAAACAACTTGGGAATTTTGAACATCCCTTTTCCATCACCCCCCAACCCCCCCTCCTAACTTTCTCAGCACTAAAGAGAACCTCCCCAGCTTCTCCAGCCTCACCACATGACAAAGCTTTTCATTCCTGGGACCATGCTATGAATCTCCTCTGTACCTCCCCAAGATCTTGACATCCTTCTTAAAATGTTGTGCCCAGGTCTGGACTGTTCAGATGTAAGGTCATCAACCTGAAACCTTAACTCTGTTTCTCTCCGCAGACTTTGTCTGACCTGCTGAGTTTTCCCAGCACATCTTGCCCTTATTTCAGATTTCCAGCATTTGCAGTGTTTTTGCCCTTGTCTATTTCAATCAGAGCCACAACTATTTTGGATATTCTAACCGCCAAACAAAGATTCTCGCCAACACTTGTCCCATTGACAAATTACCCTGCCGCGTGCTCCATTTTTCCAATGACCCCTTGAGACCATACACCACAGGACCCAAACTTGCTCTTTAAGCAGATTCCGCCAGCTGTGGGTAGCACTCGCACCTCGGAGACAGGAAGCTGTGGGTTCAAGTTCCACTACAGAGACCTGAACACAAAGTCCAGTCCAACGCTCCCCAGTTCAGTGTTGAGGGAGTGCTGCACTGTCGGGAGTGCTATCTTTCACATGAACTGACTTGTTGCTGATTTACACTGATCCCATTAGCACTGTATTGTCCAGAGCTGAAACATGGTCTGCTGATAAGCATCGGAGCATCTTGTAGTCACCTGCACGTTGATGTGTTGTTTTACGATTTAAGGATACAAAGTGCAGTATCAAGCCAAACCTGGGCTGAAATTAGCAGCAATCACCTCGACATCTCATTTTCAGGATCTCTCTGTTAGCCAGGGTTTCTCAGAGATTGTCAGAGTTCACTAGCTCACTTAACATCCAGGGGGGGGGGAAGAGACAAGAGTGTGTCATTCTGCCCAGAGACTCCAGGGTACAGTCTTACATTCCCTCACCAGCAGGCTGTAGGCGGAGAGGGCTAAAATTGTCCAGATGGGCTTCCCACTGGGTCTCCATCCATCCTATCCTCAATTTCCCCCTGGGGCAGGAGAGGCTTAGGCTGGCCCTTACATGGCCAATTATCGAGCACTTTAGGGCCGCTTCTCACCCAGCCTCAATTTTCAGGCTGCCAGGGAGAGTCCGGGGGTATGAGAGAAGCTCGAAAATAAACAGGCCTCAGATGGGAATTGGGGGGGGGGGGGGGGGGGGGGGGGGGGGTTGCTCCATCAGCAGCCCCCTTTTAACATCAGGCACCCACCCCTTTAAGTCCGGTGACTGCAGGTCCTCCATCACCGCCCTAAGACCCCCAAAACTTCCCCAGTGCTGGACTCCTGGGCCTTAGACTCTGGGGATTGCTTGCCCATCCTGCCCACTGCTTGCCCATCCTGCCCACTGCTTGCCCATCCTTGTCCATCTTTGCCCACCTGCTTGCCCATCCTTGCCCATCCTGCCCACTGCAGCTTCTTTCACAATAGGGTCTAGACAGCTACTGGCCAGCACCTCTCTGAGGTGGGGCGAGAACCAGAAAGAAGCCATTCAGCCCATTGTGTGTGCGCCAGCTTAAAAAAACTAGCCGCCCATTCCAACCCCACCTTCCAGTACCCGGCCTGTAGCCTTGCAGGTTACAGCACTTCAGGTATCCAGGTACCTTTTAAATGAGTTGAGGGTTTCTACCTCAATCACCAATCTGGGCAGCGAGTTCCAGACACCCACCACCCTCAGGGTGAAAATTTTTTTCTAATATCCCCTCTAATACTTCTACCAATCACCTTAAATCCATGCCCCCTGTTAATAGACCTCTCCACTAGGAGAAACAGGGCATACCTGTATACTGTGTCTAGGCCCCTCATAATCATGTACACCTCAATCAAGTTACTCTTCAGTCTCCTCGGTTCAAAGGAAAAATCAACCCCAGCCTGTCCAGTCTCTCCCCATAGCTGCAATTTTCAAGCCCTGGTAACATTTGTGTAAATCTCCTCTGTACTGAGGGGTGTAAATCCCACCTCCAGCTAATTAATGCTCGTTGGAGGGTTAAGTGGCTGAGCGACTGGCAATCTCGGCGGGGGGTGTGTTCTTGGCTGATCCTTCAGATGGTGGTAGAGCAAACCCTGCCATCCTAAAATTCCTGGCCCCTATCTCTCAAGCACACCAACCCTCTCACTGAAAACCATCCCGGTCTCATCATAATTAAACCTGCCACCAAAACCACTTATTCCAAACGACTGAATCTCCCATCAAAGCCCAGTAGACTTCAACTCCTCCAAGATAACATCCAACTGCATTTACAATTTTATTATCTTGGTCTCTACTTGTTCCAAACATTTAGCAACTCAGTAAAAAGCTTCTTCTAAATAGTTGCTGCTGATAGTTCCAGTTGTTGTTCTCTGACCCATATTTCACGGTTTACATTAACCATGATTTAATATATTTGTGGCCCTCAATGAAGTCTTTCCTCTCTTTCCAGGTTGTGTAGCTCAAACTATTCCAATACTTCCTCAGGCATCTACGTCCCATTGGGAATTAGCATCGTCAATCTTCACACTCTGTCCAGCTAACCTGATTGCAGTCTCATTCACCCATCTAACCAGCACCCAGGAAAACCTCAGCACAACCTCGAGAACCTTGTACTCAATGGCTGATCGTACATCCCAGCATTGATTTTTCTGTTTCATTGCATTCAACACTGATAAAATAGTGACAAGAACAACTCCCTTTGACAATTTCCCAATCCTACTCTTTTCTATTCATTCCTAAGTCACTTGGTTTCCCATTCAGTACACAATACCCACCATCTACAAGACACAAGTCAGGAGTGTGATGGAATACTGTCCAATTGCCTGGATGAGTGCAGCTCCCACAACACTCAAAAAGCTCAACACCATCCAGGATAAAGCAGTCCACTTAATTGGCACCCAGTCAACCACTTTAAACATTCATTCCCTCCACCACCGACGCACAGTAGCAGCAGTGTGTACCATCTGCAAGATGCACTGTTGGAATTCACCAAGGCTCCTTAGACAGCACCTTTCAAACCCAAGACCACTACCATCTAGAATGACAAGGGCAGCAGATAGATGGGAACACCACCATCTGGAAGTTCCCCTCTAAGTCACTCACCATCCTGACTTGGAAATATATGGCCATTCCTTCACTGTCGCTGGGTCAAAATCCTGGAACTCCTTCCCTAACAGCACTGTGGGTGTACCTACACCACATGGACTACAACGGTTCAAGAAGGCAGCTCACCACCACCTTCTCAAGGGCAATTAGGGATGGGCAATAAATGCTGGCCTAGCCAGCGAAGCCCACATCCTGTGTATGAATAAATAAAACAGGAAATGCTGGAAATACTCAGCAGGTCCGGCAGCATCTGTGGAGAGAGAAACAGTTAATGTTTCAGGTCAATGAGCTTTGGTAGAACTAACTCTACCAAGTTCTGATGAAAGCTCATTAACTCTGTTTCTATCTCCACAGATGCTGCCTGACTTGCTGAGTATTTCCAGCATTTGCTGTTTTTTAGTTCCGATTTCCAGAATCCGCAGTATTTTGCTTTATCGTTACTGACTGTTAGAGTCGTTCCTAAAAGTTGGAAATTCGGATTGTGAGGAGAAGCTTATACTAGTGCTCTTCTGTCAGATTCAACCTTGACCACAGCAGGACAAATACAGGCTCAAAATCAAATGAAGAGATAATATGAAGGGTGATCAACATGAGTAAGGAAATGGTGTATGTTTGGAATGATTTAAGCAGCTAGAGTCTATGGCAGGAGGGCCTCACTAGGAACAATGATGTAGGATGGATCAAGTGACCTTCCTCTGCATCCTGATCCATCCCTCCTTACTCTGAAGTAATATTGTCCAGATACCTCAATCACAATGAGGATATCTATGCCGCTCACACACCTTACTCATGGTGGCTATGTGTCTGCTTCGATCCACCAGGGATTTTTTTCCACTGAACACTGCATCAATGTTTCCTCCATTCCCTATCAGCCTGACAGAAATAGCCAGTCACATGGCAAGTGCCAAAGATTTCAATCTCACTCAACAGTCACTAAAACAAAAACCTTATTGAAAAACATGCAGAGTGGCCAACCAGAAATAAATGCAGAACTTAAAAATAAATGACCCATTGTGTTCAGAACCAATCGCAGAGAATCCAAATCCTATTGCTGCTTGAGAGGAATCTGGAGATTATTCCAAACTTTAGAAATGTCTCTTAAGTGAGCTTACGTGAGATTGTTGGTCAGATCCCCTCTGTACTCGATTGTCTGGAATGACTGGAAGAGGGCTTGTTGCCTCCACTTGCCCTGAGCTGAGATTGTCTCAATGAAGGGCTAATGAGTATGTGCGTGAGAGGCTACTGTCATAAACACACAAATAGTCACCGTAAAATGACACAGAAATCAGTGCTGAAAAATGGAGGCATGTTACTGCTATGATACTCGAACACAAGGGTTTAGTCTCACCGAATGTGACCCTGGTAAACTAAAAACTTAGAATTTAAATGTGTGAACACGGGAGCATCAAATTCTCTTTATCATAAAACGGAATTCTTCCTTCTCCTACAATTCTGTCACACAACCTCCAAATGAGAAACATAACACCTAAAAGTTGTTGCATTTGGTCATTGACTTCTAATCCTGGAATCAGACTGGCTGCAAAGTGGTCAAATATTTAATCACCAATCAGAATTCTGCTGTGATCTTGTGTGATGTCCAGTAAAAGTAGAGAGAATGTGCAGTAAGTGAGCTTCCATCTTCTGTTGGAATTCAGGAATTCCATTAGCCATAAGGGAGCCCCCAGGCATTACCTTTTCCCTAAGCAGCTCCCATTCCCATCTTCCCCCAATGCCAAAATCTCAGCCCTCCCAGCCAGCTTCTTACCAGAGAACCACACCTCGGGACAAGAGATACTGACCTTGCAGGGGCTACAGTGCAGATTGACAAGTATGACACTGGGCTGAAAGGGTGAAGAGGGCAGGTTGCAGAAACATGGCTCGGATTCCCTTTAGCTTGGAGGATTTGAGGCGCGATAGAATTGAGGTATCTTGGAATTAAGGTATCTAAATTGAGGTATTTAGGAATTGAAGTATTTAAGGATCGGATGGGGTAGGTCGAGAGAAACGATTTCCTCTGGTGAGGGAATCCAGAACAAAGAGGCATAATGTTAAAATTCCAGTTGGGACATTTAGGAGTGAAATCGGGGAAGATGAACTCACTCCCTCAAAATGCTGGGATGCCCTGGTGGGGCGGGAGGACAATTAAAATTCTCAAGCCAGGGGTGGGCGGATTGTGTTAGATATCAATAGGCCAGGAGCAAAAACAGGTAAATGGAGTTAAGATACAGGTCAGCAATAATCTAACAGGATGGCGGGACAAGCCGGACAGACAGAATAACCGATGCTGCGGAGACCCCAGTGGAATTGTCAAATCCTTGCACCGATAGATGTGTAACTGGAGTTGGCAGGAGAAGGGGAATTTCCCCAGTGACGCCTTTGGCACCAGCGTTTAAAAGAGGGACTCTGCTCCTGTACTGCAGCCCCTTCCAGATGCCGGTGGAGCAGCTGGACCCCAGTGGAGGGGGGTCAGTGTGGGTCAGTGCTCACTCCGCCCTCACCTCCCAGCGGCGCCAGGTTCACGCCCGGTGCAATTCGCCTTTCCGAACCCACCAGCGCCTCCTCCCCAGTCCGAGCAGCAGAGCTCGCACAGGGGGGTGGTGTCCCCCTGGATAATGCTGCATTCTCACCATCAGCCGGCCTGAGGGGAGAGGGAGAGGGAGAGGGAGGGGGAGGGGGAGAGGGAGGGGGAGAGGGAGAGGGAGGGGGAGAGGGAGAGGGAGGGGGAGGGGGAGGGGGGAGGGGGAGAGGGAGGGGGAGGGGGAGAGGGAGGGAGAGGGAGAGGGAGGGGGAGGGGGGAGAGGGAGAGGGAGAGGGAGGGGGAGGGGGAGAGGGGAGAGGGAGGGGGAGAGGGAGGGGGAGAGGGAGGGGGAGAGGGAGGGGGAGGGGGAGGGGGAGGGGGGAGACAGAGACCCCCACCCTCCCCTCCCCTCCCCTAGATCGGAACACGGAGCGAAGGCTGGGAATGGCCATCGCGTTTCAATATCGGGGAGAGTCTCAGTCTTTAACCAGCCGGGAGGAGGGGGAGGAGGAGGGGGGATTGAGGAGGAGGAGGGGGGATTGAGGAGGGGGAGGAGGAGGGGGGATTGAGGAGGGGAGGAGGGGGAATTGAGGAGGGGAGGAGGGGGGATTGAGGAAGGGGATTGAGGAGGGGGGATTGAGGAGGGGGAGGAGGGGGGATTGAGGAAGGGGATTGAGGAGGGGGGATTGAGGAGGGGGAGGAGGGGGGATTGAGGAAGGGGATTGAGGAGGGGGGATTGAGGAAGGGGATTGAGGAGGGGGGATTGAGGAGGGGGAGGAGGGGGGATTGAGGAGGGGGAATTGAGGAGGGAAGGAGGGGGAATTGAGGAGGGGGAGGAGGGGGAATTGAGGAGGGGGAGGAGGGGGAATTGAGGAGGGGAGGAGGGGGAATTGAGGAGGGGAGGAGGGGGAATTGAGGAGGGGAGGAGGGGGAATTGAGGAGGGGAGGAGGGGGAATTGAGGAAGGGGATTGAGGAGGGGGGATTGAGGAGGGGGAGGAGGGGGGATTGAGGAGGGGGAGGAGGGGGATTGAGGAGGGGGAATTGAGGAGGGAAGGAGGGGGAATTGAGGAGGGGGAGGAGGGGGAATTGAGGAGGGGGAGGAGGGGGGATTGAGGAGGAGGGGAGGGGGAATTGAGGAGGGGGAGGAGGGGGGATTGAGGAGGGGGAGGAGGGGGGATTGAGGAGGGGGAGGAGGGGGGATTGAGGAGGGGGAGGAGGGGGGATTGAGGAGGGGGAGGAGGGGGGATTGAGGAGGGGGGATTGAGGAGGGGGAGGAGGGTGGATTGAGGAGGGGGAGGAGGGTGGATTGAGGAGGGGGAGGAGGGGGGATTGAGGAGGGGGAGGAGGGGGGATTGAGGAGGGGGAGGAGGGGGGATTGAGGAGGGAGAGGAGGGAGAGGAGGGGGGATTGAGGAGGGAGAGAAGGGGGGATTGAGGAGGGAGAGGAGGGGGGATTGAGGAGGGAGAGGAGGGGGGATTGAGGAGGGAGAGGAGGGGGGATTGAGGAGGGAGAGGAGGGGGGATTGAGGAGGGAGAGGAGGGGGGATTGAGGAGGGAGAGGAGGGGGAGGAGGGGGAGGAGGGTGGATTGAGGAGGGGGAGGAGGGGGGATTGAGGAGGGGGAGGAGGGGGGATTGAGGAGGGGGAGGAGGGGGGATTGAGGAGGGGGAGGAGGGGGGATTGAGGAGGGGGAGGAGGGAGAGGAGGGGGGATTGAGGAGGGAGAGAAGGGGGGATTGAGGAGGGGGAGGAGGGGGGATTGAGGAGGGGGAGGAGGGGGGATTGAGGAGGGGGAGGAGGGGGGATTGAGGAGGGAGAGGAGGGGGGATTGAGGAGGGGGAGGAGGGGGGATTGAGGAGGAGGGGGAGGAGGGGGGATTGAGGAGGGGGAGGAGGGTGGATTGAGGAGGGGGAGGAGGGGGGATTGAGGATGGAGAGGAGGGGGGATTGAGGAGGGGGAGGAGGGGGGATTGAGGAGGGGGAGGAGGGGGGATTGAGGAGGGGGGATTGAGGAGGGGGAGGAGGGTGGATTGAGGAGGGGGAGGAGGGTGGATTGAGGAGGGGGAGGAGGGGGGATTGAGGAGGGGGAGGAGGGTGGATTGAGGAGGGGGAGGAGGGGGGATTGAGGAGGGAGAGGAGGGGGGATTGAGGAGGGAGAGAAGGGGGATTGAGGAGGGAGAGGAGGGGGGATTGAGGAGGGAGAGGAGGGGGGATTGAGGAGGGAGAGGAGGGGGGATTGAGGAGGGAGAGGAGGGGGGATTGAGGAGGGGGAGGAGGGGGAGGAGGGTGGATTGAGGAGGGGGAGGAGGGTGGATTGAGGAGGGGGAGGAGGGGGGATTGAGGAGGGGGAGGAGGGGGGATTGAGGAGGGGGAGGAGGGGGGATTGAGGAGGGGGAGGAGGGAGAGGAGGGGGGATTGAGGAGGGAGAGAAGGGGGGATTGAGGAGGGGAGGAGGGGGGATTGAGGAGGGGGAGGAGGGGGGATTGAGGAGGGGGAGGAGGGGGGATTGAGGAGGGGGAGGAGGGGGGATTGAGGAGGGGGAGGAGGGGGGATTGAGGAGGGAGAGGAGGGGGGATTGAGGAGGGGGAGGAGGGGGGATTGAGGAGGAGGGGGAGGAGGGGGGATTGAGGAGGAGGGGGAGGAGGGGGGATTGAGGAGGGGGAGGAGGGTGGATTGAGGAGGGGGAGGAGGGGGGATTGAGGATGGAGAGGAGGGGGGATTGAGGAGGGGAGGAGGGGGGATTGAGGAGGAGGGGGAGGAGGGGGGATTGAGGAGGAGGGGGAGGAGGGGGGATTGAGGAGGGGGAGGAGGGTGGATTGAGGAGGGGGAGGAGGGGGGATTGAGGATGGAGAGGAGGGGGGATTGAGGAGGGGAGGAGGGGGGATTAAACAGGAGGAGGAGGTGGATGATGATAGCCCAGTTTCAACCCTTCCCCCCCCCCCCACACACACACACAATGCGGTGACATTACAGCAGGAGCCCCCACCTCCGCCCAACATCAACTTCCCACCTCCCAACTATTCCTACCCCCTTGCAGCTGGTGCTGAGGAGACAGGAGTCACAAATATCTCCAGAGGAGATGCACTGGGAAATATGGCGGCTCCAAATCTCCTTAAACCCACTGCATGGCAGAGGGACCAGAACAGGCAGATACAGCACATCGTGCTGAAAGCAGAGAGACTGCACCGCACACACACACACCGAGAGAGGGAGGGGGAGCCGCGACCATCACTCACACCAGCCCTGAGCATTTTACAAGCTCCAGTTCGCGGCG
This sequence comes from Carcharodon carcharias, assembly GCF_017639515.1. Lineage (NCBI taxonomy): Eukaryota > Metazoa > Chordata > Chondrichthyes > Lamniformes > Lamnidae > Carcharodon > Carcharodon carcharias. Next base: position 453,954 of record NW_024470686.1, read on the forward strand.
AGATGCAGGATTTTTTCTTAAATCCTATCTTAAATGCAGCAAACTGCAACACATGGAACTGACTGGGACTAAAATTCATCTCAACCAATAGCTGGCAATATGATCTCTCCCCCTCTCTCCCTGTGACAGTCCGCACCGATTCCTCTCACACTGCAATAAATCCATCTTCCTAACTAAAACCTGCAAAAAAAAATATTGAACAGGGAATGACACAAACCAGGAGTGGGGAGGCTGCAGCTCCCAACAGACAGGAGAGGCAGAGAGAAACTTCCTCATGTGCTGGAGACTGACACGGCACAAGCTGAGATTACCTGTAGCATTCCGAGGCAAGGCGAGAATTCACAGCAACAAAACCCTCGTTTACAGACAGCCTCCAGAGGCAAAAACACAAAGATTTCAGGAGCACTATGGCCGGAAAAGCGTCATCATTCCGGGACTACAGATTTTAGCGGTGAAAGGTCACCTTCCCAAATCCTAAATAGTGGGAGGACCGGCTGGGAAATGCTATCTTGGATCTTGCAGCTCTGCTTCAGAAATGAAACGTGAAACTGGCTCCGGGACTGTGCCAGGAGCGCTGGATCCCAGCACTAAACCCTGTGCTCTGGATTGTCCCCTGTCCAAACCCCTCACTCACTGCAACACCCACACACAGTCAAAGGGAGACATCAGCTGGGGGCGTGGGTGTCGCTGGATGTAAATCCTCTCCACAATCAAAGGGGCCAGTTGATGATAATCCTGCAAACATACAGCTTCACAACCACTTCCCAACTTCGCTGTGCGTCTTCACGCCACTAACCTCAGACTGTGAATCCAAGGGATTTGACGAACAGCTCCAAGGGGAACACAATCGCTCCAAAATTCCCATCTATCGACAGAAACCGGTTATTTGGAAATAAAAAGCAATTTCTTCTCAACAAGGAATGGGTTGGCTCTTCGCCCAATCTTGTGGAAGATGTTGGGATGTTGGAGAGCTTTAACCCCATTCTTTCAAAACTGCACAATGATCCAAAAAAAAGAGTTGGAAAATGTCAAAAAGTTAATTGTGGTGGAATGTCACCAAAGTGCATAACTTCCCTGAGCACATTTTAATGCAAAAACTCAACAAGACCGTTCAGCTTTCAATATTGTATTTGATGTTAAAATGTTTCACAGTCCCAGCAATTTGCAATTCAAATTGCTAAGCAACGCTATACCTGACATTATTTCATGAACAGACTATCGGGTAAAACAGCTTCTTCCCTGGGAGTGATAAGTGAGACAGTTTAAACCACTTCAATTTCAGTCCACTCAAGTTGCATCCTTTAATATTTTAAAAATAGCATTGAGTTTGAACTGATAGTTCTGACTGCCCAATCTGAAAAAATAAACATTTCAAAAGGTGTGAATATTAATGACCATTATTTATTCGAATGATCCATAAATCACTTGCAAGTACTGTAATAAGCTTTTGGGCATTAAAAACTGAGTCTGCACAGGATCTGATCTTCATCGGTTTAATCATGGTGTAATGCTATCACTCGATCTTGAATAGATTATGTAAAATAAGCAAGTGTAATTCACAGGTTAAATTATTGACAACCAATATTCACCAACAAAGAAAGACTTATAAAGCACCTTTCATGATCCCAATCACCCTATGAACAATGACGTATTTCATGAAATCACTTGCAAATGTGGTAAAATCCCATGAACAGCAAAATGGCGATGAGTAGATAATCTGCTTTTAGGACAGGGGTTTGACAGATAAATATTTGTCAGGGCACCAGGAAGGACTCCCCTGCTCAACAAACAATGCCATGGGATCTTTTACATTCACCTAAGAAGGCAGATGGCACCCCGGCTTATTGTCTGCAATGAAAAAGACTCCTCTAACAGTGCAGCACTCCCTCAGTACTGCACACCGAGTGTCAGCCTAGATTATGCCCTCAAATTTCTGGAGTGGCACTTAAACCCACAACCTTCTGACATAGAGACAAAATTGCAACCCATGGTTACATATATACACATACATGCACACATACCCACGGTTACATATATACACATACATGCACACATACCCATGGTTACATATATACACATACATGCACACATACCCATGGTTACATATATACACATACATGCACACACACACTCATACAGGCTTTCACATATTTCTGAATTTATAGCACTTTATATGATGCTACTAAAAGGATACATTAATATTAAGATGAGTGCTTTCAAGTTGCACCAAAACAACATATTACTAAAAAGATCCAAATTTCACTCAGTTTTTACACTGTGAAAACTTTAGAAATTATAATTGGATCAACTTTCTGAAAGGGAATTAAATATTCCAAATTTATCACAGAATGATTTGAAAATGATCAGAGCAAAGCAGCAGACAACTGATGTTACAATTAACTAGATTACATTAAATCAAAGCAATCACCTGAGGTTAGGATACAGTAACTCAAGAGACACTCCAGGCCATTGTCAGAAAGTCACTGTGACAAGATTTGAGGAATACACAAAGCATATGGACTTTAGGGGAACATTTACAAGTCCAAAAATGAATGGAAAGTCATCCAGTTAGATTTTGATTATACAATAATGATTAGGCTCTCATCAGCATTAATAATTTAGACATCATTAGTTTTATAGAACAGTTTAAAATTAATTATTCAAATATCATATAACTGAACTGAATTATTAGGTAGTTTCAGACACAATCTTGAAGAGAGATGTAATGAAGCTGAGTCTAAAAGGACACTGCATTTATTAGATTCATTCTAACAGCCTGTGCAAACTGGCTCCCCAGATAGTCACAGCCACTTGACCTAGAGCCAGGTGGGACTGTTACATGGTTCCACAAATATTCTAACTAACTCTCCTTGAGTGGAGACATTATTTCATATTCTGTAAATTTGGGAATGTGGGGGAGGAGGTTGTGGAAGGAAGCTTGCAACTACTGTATGTAAAATAAAAAGATGTGAGGAGCAGAATATACACAAGGATACCCATATTATATACAGACATCCAGATTATACACAGGCACCCAGAATATACATGGACACCCAGATTATACACAAACACCCAGATTATACACAGACACCCAGAATATACACAGACACCCAGATTGTACACAGACACCCAGATTATACACGGACACCCAGATTATACACGGACACCCAGAATATATACCGGCACCCAGATTATACACAGACAACCAGATTATACACAGACACCCAGAATATACACAGACACCCAGATTATACACAGGCACCCAGAATATACATGGACACCCAGATTATACACAAACACCCAGATTATACACGGACACCCAGAATATATACCGGCACCCAGATTATACACAGACATCCAGATTATACACAGACACCCAGAATATACACAGACACCCAGATTATACACAGGCACCCAGAATATACATGGACATCCAGATTATACACAAACACCCAGATTATACACAGACACCCAGAATATACACAGGCACCCAGAATATACACAGACACCCAGATTATACACAGGCACCCAGAATATACATGGACACCCAGATTATACACAGACATCCAGATTATACACAGACACCCAGAATATACACAGACACCCAGATTATACACAGGCACCCAGAATATACATGGACACCCAGATTATACACAAACACCCAGATTATACACAGACACCCAGATTATACACAGGCACCCAGAATATACATGGACACCCAGATTATACACAGACATCCAGATTATACACAGACACCCAGAATATACACAGACACCCAGATTATACACAGGCACCCAGAATATACATGGACACCCAGATTATACACAAACACCCAGATTATACACAAACACCCAGAATATACACAGACACCCAGAATATACACAGGCACCCAGATTATACACAGACACCCAGATTATACACAAGACACCCAGATTATACACAGACACCCAGAATATACACAGACACCCAGAATATACACAGACACCCAGCCGGAGATGGGGAAACTGTTCCAATGTGGTAAGGATGATTCTGATGAAAGAAATAATTGGATAGAAATGTAGTAAACCTGACTTTGGTAGACAGATTCAGAAAAATGCACTCAGTTTTGGGAAACTTAAACTGCAGGACAAATGAGAATGTTCTTGAGCTTCACAAATGCTTCTCCATCATGAGTTCACTGGGATCTGTCCAAGGCAAAACTGAGATAAGGAATTGCATGTTGTCATGTATAACTGGACAATGAAGTTTGTCAGAGTATAATTGTTCAAGGAAATGTATAAATGGATGATAAAAGGTAACCTCCAGCTGCTTTATCTATCTAGTTGCAACCAGAGAATCATTTGCATTCTCCATTCCTTATGATCCTACACTGTTACCTCTGGAGCCCCCTAAGAATCTATACTTGATGCCAGACCACTTACCCACCCCACATTTATCATCAACTGCTTCCCTCAGTGACACCCTCAGAAAATACAGCGTCACTCTACTCAGATATGGTGACGATTCCTAACTCCGTAGAGCAACCATATTCTTGACCTCCATCTCTAGTGCCTCTACTTAATGTGCCATCCAGTACTGGGTGAACAGAAATTTCCTCCATCTAAATAGTGGGAAGAAGAAAGGATTGAGTAGAATTTCATATCCTCCTCCACCCCCTCCCCCCCACCCTGCCCTGCCCCTGGGTAAGTTTGGAGGTGGGAGTGGTGGGTTGGGACCCTGCCGCTTTTCCCAGTTAGGTTCATGGTGGGAAGGCTCCTGGACAGCCTTCCACCTCCACTATCAGTGAAGCCCTTAAGTGGGTAATTAATGCCCACTGAAGGGCCTCACCCCACCAGCACCAATATTCAAGCAGCAACAGGTGGGGACTGGTCACACACGAAGCCTAAAAATCAAACACTGCCAGGATTTCTGTCAGCTCCCAGGGGGTTCCTCGTTCAAAGGCATTACTGCCTAATCGAGAGACCCAGCATCAGGAAGTGGGTAGCCACACCCCTGTCCTTGCTGCTGACCACCACCCCCACACCCCTGTCCTTGCTGCTGATCACCCCCCACACCCCTGTCCTTGCTGCTGACCAACCCCCCACACCCCTGTCCTTGCTGCTGACCAGCCCCCCACACCCCTGCCTTGCTACTGACCATCCCCCCACACCCCTGTCCTTGCTGCTGACCACACCCCACACCCCTGTCCTTGCTGCTGACCACACGCCCCACACCCCTGACTTTACTGGTGACCACCCCCCCCACGCCTCTGTCCTTGCTGCTGACCACACCCCTGTCCTTGCTGCTGACCACCCCCACACACCCCTGTCCTTGCTGCTGACCACCCCCCCACACCCCTGTCCTTGCTGCTGACCACCCCCCACACCCCTGTCCTTGCTGCTGACCAACCCCCCACACCCCTGTCCTTGCTGCTGACCACCCCCCCACACCCCTGCCTTGCTACTGACCATCCCCCCACACCCCTGTCCTTGCTGCTGACCACACCCCACACCCCTGTCCTTGCTGCTGACCACCCCCCACACCCCTGTCCTTGCTGCTGACCACCCCCCACACCCCTGTCCTTGCTGCTGACCACCCCCGCACACCCCTGCCTTGCTACTGACCACCCCCCCACACCCCTGTCCTTGCTGCTGACCACCCCCCACACCCCTGTCCTTGCTGCTGACCACACCCCTGTCCTTGCTCCTGACCACACGCCCCACACCCCTGACTTTACTGGTGACCACCCCCCCACACCTCTGTCCTTGCTGCTGACCACACCCCTGTCCTTGCTGCTGACCACCCCCCACACACCCCTGTCCTTGCTGCTGACCACCCCCCCACACCCCTGTCCTTGCTGCTGACCACCCCCCCACACCCCTGTCCTTGCTGCTGACCACCCCCCCACACCCCTGTCCTTGCTGCTGACCACCCCCCCCACACCCCTGTCCTTGCTGCTGACCACCCCCCCACACCCCTGTCCTTGCTGCTGACCACCCCCCCACACCCCTGTCCTTGCTGCTGAACATCCCCCCCACACCCCCTGTCCTTGCTGCTGACCACCCCCCCCCACACCCCTGCCTTGCTGCTGACCACCCCCCACACCCCTTTCCTGCTGATGACCACACGCCCCACACCCCTGTCCTTGCTGCTGACCACCCCCCCACACTCCTGTCCTTGCTGCTGACCACACCCCACACCCCTGTCCTTGCTGCTGACCACCCCCCACACCCCTGTCCTTGCTGCTGACCACCCCCCACACCCCTGTCCTTGCTGCTGACCACCCCCCCACACCCCTGCCTTGCTACTGACCACCCCCCACACCCCTGTCCTTGCTGCTGACCACACCCCTGTCCTTGCTCCTGACCACACGCCCCACACCCCTGACTTTACTGGTGACCACCCCCCCACACCTCTGTCCTTGCTGCTGACCACACCCCTGTCCTTGCTGCTGACCACCCCCCACACACCCCTGTCCTTGCTGCTGACCACCCCCCCACACCCCTGTCCTTGCTGCTGACCACCCCCCCACACCCCTGTCCTTGCTGCTGACCACCCCCCCACACCCCTGTCCTTGCTGCTGACCACCCCCCCACACCCCTGTCCTTGCTGCTGACCACCCCCCCACACCCCTGTCCTTGCTGCTGACCACCCCCCACACCCCTGTCCTTGCTGCTGAACATCCCCCCCACACCCCCTGTCCTTGCTGCTGACCACCCCCCCCCACACCCCTGCCTTGCTGCTGACCACCCCCCCCACACCCCCTGTCCTTGCTGCTGACCACACGCCCCACACCCCTGTCCTTGCTGCTGACCACCCCCCACACCCCTGTCCTTGCTGCTGAACATCCCCCCCACACCCCCTGTCCTTGCTGCTGACCACCCCCCCCCACACCCCTGCCTTGCTGCTGACCACCCCCCCACACCCCTTTCCTGCTGATGACCACACGCCCCACACCCCTGTCCTTGCTGCTGACCACCCCCCCACACTCCTGTCCTTGCTGCTGACCACACCCCCACACCCCTGTCCTTGCTGCTGACCACACGCCCCACACCCCTGTCCTTGCTGCTGACCACCTTCCCACACCCCTGTCCTTGCTGCTGACCACCCCCCCACACCCCGTCCTTGCTGCTGACCACCCCCCACACCCCTGTCCTTGCTGCTGACCACCCCCCCACACCCCTGTCCTTGCTCCTGACCACCCCCCCACAACCCTGTCCTTGCTCCTGACCACATGCCCCACACCCCTGTCCTTGCTGCTGACCACCCCCCCACACCCCTGACCTTGCTGTTGACCACCCCCACACCGGGTCCTTGCTCCTGACCACCCCCCCACACCCCTGTCCTTGCTGCTGACCATCCCCCCCACACCCCTGACCTTGCTGTTGACCATCCCCCCCACACCCCTGACCTTGCAGCTGACCATCCCCCCCACACCCCTGTCCTTGCTGCTGACTATCCCCCCCACACCTTCCCCAGACCCCTGCCCTTGCTGCTGACCAGCCCCACCCCTGCCTTGCTGCTGACCAGCCCCACCCCTGCCCTTGCTGCTGACCACCCCCACCCCTGCCTTGCTGCTGACCACCCCCACCCCTGCCTTGCTGCTGACCAGCCCCCCCACACCTTCCCCCCACCCCGTCCCTGCTGCTGACTATCCCCCCCACACCTTCCCCAGCTCCCTGTCCTTGCTGCTGACCACACCCCCCACACTCCTGTCCTTGCTGCTGACCACCCCCCACACCCCTGTCCTTGCTCCTGACCACCCCCCACACCCCTGTCCTTGCTGCTGACCACCCCCCACACCCCTGACCTTGCTGTTGACCACCCCCACACCGGGTCCTTGCTCCTGACCACCCCCCCACACTCCTGTCCTTGCTCCTGACCACCCCCCACACCCCTGTCCTTGCTGCTGACCACCCCCCACACCCCTGACCTTGCTGTTGACCACCCCCACACCGGGTCCTTGCTCCTGACCACCCCCCCACACCCCTGTCCTTGCTGCTGACCATCCCCCCCACACCCCTGACCTTGCTGTTGACCATCCCCCCCACACCCCTGACCTTGCAGCTGACCATCCCCCCCACACCCCTGTCCTTGCTGCTGACCATCCCCCCCACACCCCTGACCTTGCTGCTGACCACCCCCCCACTCCCTCCCCACACCCCTGCCTTTGCAGCTGACTCCCACCCCTTTCCCTGCCTCTGCCCATCTGCTGCTGAAAGCCTCCTCCATGTCTTTGTTCCCTCAATAACTATTTCAATGCTCAAGTGGTTGACCTCCTACCTTCACATTTAGCTCATCTGAATCGTGGTTGCTGGTATTCTGTCTTGGACCCTGTCGCATGCAACCATCACCCTTATGCTTGTTGACTTACCTTGGCTTGCAGCACAGCAATGCCTCTATTTTAAAACCCTCATCCTTGCTTTGAAACCCTACCATGACCTTGCCCCTCCCCATTTCTGTAATCTCCTCCAGCCCTGCAACCTTCTCAATCTCCTGTGCTTCTCCACTTCTGGCCTTTTGCGTATCCCCAATGTTGAGCTAGAAATGCTGAGTGGATGATCTATCTCAGCCTCCACCTGAGGGCCCCATCATCACAGAGCCAACCTTTGTCCAACTGAATTCGCTCCATGTGATATCAGGAGAATGTGGAGTCAGGACACAAGTAGCGGGATGGACTGCTGGCTGGTTTCAAGACATAAAGCAGAAGGTGGGCAGTGGTGTTCCACAAGGATCGGTGCAGGGACAATTTATATTAACAATAAGAACATAAGAACTTAAGAAATAGGAGCAGAAGTAGTCCATTTGGTCCCTCAAGACTGCCCCACCATTCAATAAGATCATGGCTGATCTGCCCCAGGCCTGAACTCCTCTTTCATGCCAGCTCCTCATAGCCCTCAACTCCCCGATATTTCAAAAATCTATCTACCTCCATTTTAAGTACTTTCAGAGATCTAGCCTCCACAACTCTCTGTGTGGTTGGAGAATTCCAGATATTCACTGCCCTCTGAGAGAAGAAATTCCTTACAAGACCATAAGAAATAGGAGCAGGGACTTTGGAATCAAAAACACACAATTTCTAATTTGTGGATGACACCAATTTGGGCCAGGGGGTGGGGCTGGGGGGAGATGGTCAATACTGAGGCGAACTGCAAGAAATTACAGGAGGACATTAATAAACATGCAGAATGGGCAAATAATTGGCAAATGAGGTTTAACACAGGTATATATGAGGTAGTATATTTTGGTAGGAAGAATAAGGTGTCACTTATTACTTGGGAGTTGCAAGGTGGGCTAGAGGGACAAAGGGATCTCGGTGAACAAGTATATCAATCACTAAGACTTATGCCACTAGTTAGCAAGGCGATATATAAAAAAAAACAATCACTGGGCTTTATTCCTAGAGGGACAGAATTGAAAAGTAAGGAATTTATGCTAAACCAGAATCAAACCTTGGGTACTGTTTGATTCAGGTTGCCATATAGTAAGAAGAATATTGAGGCACTGGAGAGGGCTCAGAGTATTACAAGGATGATACCAGAAAGGTGTGGGTGTATATATCAGGAAATATTGACAGGCTGCGTCTCTTCTCTCTTGAAAAAGAGAAGGCTGAGGGGTGACCAATAGCGGTCTTTAAAATACAGAGAGAATGTTTCCTCTCATGGGGAAGAGCATAACTAGAGTGCATCAGTATAAGAGAGTCACCAAGAAACCCAATGGGGAATTCAGAAGAAACGCTTTTATCCAAAGAGTGGTGAGAATGTGGAAGTAGTTACCACAGGGGGTGGGTGAAGTGAATAATGTAGATAGGTTTAAGGGGAAAACTAAACAAGCATATGAGGGAGAAGGGAATAGATAATGATGACGGTCGTTTTAGATGAGAAAAGATAGGAGGTGGCTTGGGAGAAGCATAAACCAGCATGGACTGGTTGGGCTGAAGGGTCTCTTTCTGTGCTGAATATCCTATGCAATCCTGTATAAGCCAGCTGAATGGATTGGATACTGCAAAGGCTATTGGCGCTAACAACATCCCAGCTGTAATACTGAAAGTTTGTGCTCCAGAACTAGCTGCGCCCCTAGCTAAGCTATCCCAATTCAGAGACAACAGCAGCACCTACCCAACAATGTGGAAAATAGGTCTATCCTGTCCACAACAAACAGCACAAATCTAATTCAGCCAAGCGAAGTGATGAAAGGTGTCATCAATAGTGCTATCAAATGGCACTTACTCGCCAATAACCTGCTCACTGATGCTCAGTTTGGGTTCCGCCAGGGCCATTCAGCTCCTGACCTCATTACAGCCTTGGTCCAAACATGGACAAAAGAGCTGAACCCCCGAGGTGAGGTGAGAGTGACTGCCCTTGACATCAAGGCAGCATTTGACTGACTGTGCTTCGAGGACCTGTATTAAAACTGGAGTCAATGGGAATCGGAGGAAAACTCACCACTAGTTGGAGTCATAGCTCGCACAAAGGAAGATGGTTGTGATTGTTGGAGGTCAGTCATCTCAGCTCCAGGACATCACTGCAGGAGTTCCTCAGGGTAGTGTCCTCGGCCCAACCATCTTCAGCTGCTTCATCAATGACCTTCCTTCCATCATAAGGTCAGAAGTGGGGATGTTCACTGATGATTGCACAATGTTCAGCACCATTCACGACTCCTCAGATACTGAAGCAGTCCATGTCCAAATGCAGCAAGACCTGGACAATACCCAGGCTGGGGCTGACAAGTGACAATGAACCATCATGCCACACAAGTGCCAGGCAATGACAATCTCCAACAAGAGAGAATCTAACCATCAACCCTTGATGTTCAATGACATTACCATCACTGAATCCCTCTCTATCAACATCCTGGGGGTTACCATTCACCAGAAACTGAACTGGACTAGCCATATAGGTACTGTGGCTACAAGAACAGCTCAGAGGCTGGGAATCCTGCAGCAAGTAACTCACCTTCTGACTCCCCAAAGCCTGTCCACCATCTACAAGGCAGAAGCCACTGGAGTGTGATGCAATACTCTCCCCTTGCCTGAATAAGTGCAGCTCCCACAACACTTGATACCATCCAGGACAAAGCAGCCTGCTTGATTAGCATCCCATCCACCACCTTAAACATTCACTCCCTCCATCACCGACACATAGTGGCAGCAGTGTGTACCATCTACAAGATGCACTGCAGGAATTCACCAAGACTCCTTAGACAGCACCTTCCAAACCCATGACCACTGCCATCTAGATGGACAGGGGCACCATGGGAACACCACCACTTGGAAGTTCCCCTCCAAATCACTCAGCACCACCTTCTCAAAGGCAATTAGGGATGGGCAATAAATGCTGGTCCAGCCAGTGATGCTCAGATCCAATGAATGATTAAAAGATCCTGAGTACAGTAATAGCAAATTCATTGGGTTTTTTATGGTGATGTTTCAGAGGAGGTAAAGGACAGACTGAACAAATGTTTAACAGAGGATCAATGAAACTCAAGCAATGGAGTTGTTGAGATGGGCTTAGGTTGTGAATTTGACCATAGATTTAAGTATTCATTCCTGGAGAAGATGGAAGGGATAAAAGCAACCTGGAGACCTATCACATTCATTGTACAATTTTGGTTGGGTCCTTGTTTTGCATTTACAAAGAGCAATGGAACAAGGTATTAACTCAGTCCGGGCACGAAGATTCATTTTCCACCTGGCAGGATTTAGGTAAGCAGGAAGCTGGATATTGGGCTGCCAATTCTTCACTGGCAACTTTCCAGCATCTTTTGTCTGTTTTGATATGTAGGTTTCCTACTCTTTCCATTCTGATTGTCGGTTTTGGCTCAGTGGGGAACCTGCTTGCCCCTTGATCAGAAGGTTGTGGACTCAAATCCCACTCCAGGAATTGAACACTGAATTCTAAGCTGACAATCCAGTGCAGTACTCAGGGAATGTTGCACTGTCAGAGGTACCATCCTTTGATTTTAACATGAAGCTGTCGGTCCCTTCAAGTAGACATAAAAGATTCCATGGCACTATTTTGAAGAAGAACACAGGAGGTATCCCTCAAACAACATCACAAAACAGGTTATCTGATCAATATGTCATTGTTGTTTATGGGATCTTGCTGTGCACAAATTAGATGCTGTGTTTCCTACATTACAACACTGACCACACTTCAAAAAATGCTTCATTGGCTGCAAAATTCTTTGGGAAGTCCACTGGTCATGAAGTATGCTCTCTCTCTCTCTCTCTCTCTCTCTCTCTATTTATATATATATATACAAATGCTTCCTTTTGTTAAATGAATAATCAATCAGCAGGGTAATTTTGAAAGTGTGGCAGCTTAAAAGGTATGCTTGACATAAGATTTTTAAGGTATAAAATAGATGGAATTTCTCTGTAAAAGTATTACGGTAACTGCCCCTGGTTCAATAGGTAAACACAGCCTGCTAAAATACACCAGATTCTTCTTGGTTTGATAGCTAATCTAATCTCATCCCAAATGAGCTAGTGATTCAGCACTAACAACTGGTTGTCATGTCCATTGGCAAAAGAGAATAAATATCAGCAAAAATTCACCCCTCTACCATTTAGCTGTATGTGTGCGTGTGTGTATGTGTCTGTGTGTCTGTGGAGTGTGTGTGTGTGTTTGTGGGTCTGTGTGTGCGCGTGTCTGTGTCTGTGTGAGAGTGTGTCTGTGTGTGCGTGTGTGTGTCTGTGTGAGAGTGTGTAAGTATGTGTGTGTGAGAGTGTGTGTGTGTGAGTATGTGTCTGTGTAAGTGTGTCTGTGTGTGTCTGTGTATGTGTGTGTGTGTTTGTTTGTCTGTGTGAGAGTGTGTAAGTGTGTCTGTGTGTGTGTCTGTGTGTGTGTGTATGTGTGTGTGAGAGTTTATATGCGTTTGTACGCATGCGCATGTGTGTCTGTCTGTCTGTGCGTGTGTCTGTGTGTGAGTGTCTGTGTCTGTGTGAGTGTGTGTGTATGTGTCTGTGTAAGTGTGTGTGAGTGTGTGTGTGAGTGTGTGTGTGTGTGTATGTGTGTGTGTACAACAGTGTGTGTGTGTCTGTAATTGTGTGTGTGTCTGTCTGTGTGTGAGTGTGTGTGTGCAAGTGTGTGTAACTGTGGGTGAGCGTGTGTGTGTGCCTGTGTGTGTGTGTGTCTATGTGTGTGTCTGTGTGTGTGTGTCTGTGTGTGTGTGTGTGTATGTGTCTGTGTATGTGTCTGTGTATGTGTGTGTGTATGTGTGTGTGTATGTGTCTGTGTGTGTGTGTATGTGTGTGTGTGAGAGTATATGTGTGTTTGTGCGCATGCGCATGTGTGAGAGTGTATGTGTGTGCGCATGCGCATGTGTGTCTGTCTGTCTGTGCGTATGTCTGTGTGTGAGTGTCTGTGTCTGTGAGTGTGTGTGTGTGAGTATGTGTCTGTGTAAGTGTGTGTGCATGACTGTGTGTGTGTGTATATGTGTGTGTGTGTGACTGTGTGTGTGTGTCTGTAATTGTGTGTGTGTGTCTGTGAGTGTGTGTGTGTAAGTGTGTGTAACTGTGGGTGAGTGTGTGTGTGTGTCTGTGTGTGTGTGTATGTCTGTGTATGTGTGTGTGTGTATGTGTCTGTGTGTGTGTGCGTATGTGTGTATGTGTGTGTGTGTGTGTGAGTGTGAGTGTGTGTAACTGTTGGTGAGTGTGTGTGTGGGTGTGTGTAACTGTGTGAGTATGTGTGTGTGTGTAACTGTGTATGTGTGTGTGTGTGTCTGTGTGAGAGTGTGTAAAGGTGATTGGGTGAGAGTGTGTGTGTGAGTATGTGTCTAAGTGTGTCTGTGTGTGTCTAAGTGTGTGTGTGTGTGTCTGTGTGTGTGTGTGTGTATATGTCTGTGTGTGTGTGTGAGTGTGAGTGTGTGTAACTGTGGGTGAGTGTGTGTGTGTGTGGGTGTGTGTAACTGTGTGAGTATATGTGTGTGTAACTGTGTATGTGTGTGTGTGTGTCTGTGTGAGAGTGTGTAAGGGTGAGTGTGTGAGAGTGTGCGTGTGTGAGTATGTGTCTAAGTGTGTCTGTGTCTGTGTAAGTGTGTGTGTGTCTGTGTGTGTGTGTATGTGTCTGTGTGTGTGTAACTGTGTGAGTGTGTGTGTGTGTGTGTGTGAGTGTGTGTCTGCGTGTGACTGTGTGTGTGTGTGTGACTGTGTGTGTGTGTGTGTGTGTGTATTTGTGAGTGTGTGTGTAACTGTGTGAGTGTGTGTGTGTGTCTGTGTGTGACTGTGTGTGTGTAACTGTTAGACTGTGTGAGTGTGTGTGTGTCTGTGACTGTGTGTGTGTGTGTGTGTGTAACTGTGTGTGTGAGTGTGTGTGTGTGTGTGTATGTGTGTAACTGTGTGTGTGTGTGTGTGTATGTGTAAGTGTGTCTGTGTGTTACTGTGTGAGTGTGTGTGTATGTGTGTGTGTGTAACTGTGTGCGTGTGTATGTGTGTGTGTGTGTGTGTGTGTATGTGTGAGTGTGTCCGTGTGTAACTGTGTGTGTGTGTAACTGTGTGCGTGTGTATGTGTGAGTGTGTCTGTGTGTAACTGTGTGTGTGTGTGTGTGTAACTGTGTGCGTGTGTATGTGTGAGTGTGTCTGTGTGTGTGTATGTGTGAGTGTGTCTGTGTGTAACTGTGTGCGTGTGTGTGTGTGTGTGTCTGTGTGTAACTGTGTGTGTGTGTGTGTAACTGTGTGCGTGTGTATGTGTGAGTGTGTCTGTGTGTGTGTGTGTGTATGTGTGAGTGTGTGTGTGTATGTGTGAGTGTGTCTGTGTGTGTGTGTGTATGTGTGAGTGTGTTTGTGTATGTGTGAGTGTGTCTGTGTGTAACTGTGTGTGTGTATGTGTGTGTGTGTGTAACTGTGTGTGTGTGTGTGTGTGAGTATGTGTGAGTGTGTTTGTGTGTAACTGTGTGTGTGTGTGTGTGTGTGTGTGAGTGTGTTTGTGTGTAACTGTGTGTGTGTGTGTGTGTGTGTGTATGTTGGATGACATTACGGTCATGTTGCTTTTGTCAAATATCCGACACCTATTGCTGAGGCTTCTGTGTGAAGATTGGTCTCTTGGACAGGATACTAACCAGCTGTTTGTTCACAGGGCACAATACCCAGCAAATGCCATGACAGGACCGGGAAGAAGTGGAAAACAACTCTTCCTCTGGGATGATCGTGTGGTTAATGGAATCAGAAAAATAGGGAAGATGGAAGAAGATTAACCTCCATCTCAGGCTGGTAATTGGGGAAAGCTGAGCATGTGCCCCGTGAGTATCCTAATCTCTCACCATCCATAAAATCTGCTCTACTTCTTGTTCATTGATCCCAGGGACAGCCACAGCTCACTTCCAAAATACCAAGTGAGGCCGAATCTGTAATCTAAAGTAATCTCATCTGGATTCCCCAGGACAGCTACTAATCCTGTTCTCCCCACATCCCACTGGCTCCGAGTGGGCAGGTTCAAATCCCAACCCTGCATCCTCTCTAATTCTAGGCTGACATTTTGATTCTTCTTCCAAATAAAGAACTATTAAATTTTGAAAGCTTTATTGATGAATGCAAAGTCTTTGATCCCAACTGGCTTAGTTAAACTGATAGTTAGAACTGAATCATTATAATTCATCACAGCTGCCTCTCCAGGTGCAGGACTTGAGTATAAGTGTTGGGTACCCCCCCCCACCCCACCCCCACCCCCCGCCAACCTTCAGTGCTTGCTGATTCCTACAGCTGACTGTTTTCATCATCATTTACCTGCTCACAACTATTCACCTTCTAAAAGAGCCCAATCAGCAAACTGCTCACTCATCCCAATCTCCCACTGTCCCAGACATATACTCTGCATTTTCCCTTACTGGGTGCTATCTTTGACCAATAGTATCAGTCTTTGATGAGCAGTATAAGCCTCAGCCCAGTGTTAGGTTTTTTTGCCTCCCTACAGGGCTTGAGCACATAGCTTAGGCTGACACCGAGAGAGTGCTGCACTGTTGGAAGTGCAGTCTTCCTTCTCAGGTGAACAAGGATTCTATGCTACTATCTGATGGAGAATAATGGGAATCTCCAGAAGTCTTAGCCAAGATTATCCCTCTAAACAACATCACCAAAATCAGATTAACTGGTGTCTCTTTGCTGTTTGTGGGATCTTGCTCTGCACAAACTGGCTGCCATATTTGCTTGCATTACAACTGTGGCTTCACACCAACAGTACCTCATTGGCTGGAAAGTGCTTGGGGATGTTTGATGATCACAAAAGGCACCATATAAATGCAAATTCTTTGTTTCTTTAAAATAATAATGAGATGCTCAGTATGCCCAAAATGTCCCTTAGTCCATACCATAGTTAACCAACATCTCACCAACTAACACTCTCACTCAAGTACGTGCTGCTCCAATTGCCCTATTCCGCTCCCATCACTCTCTGTGGCATTGACTACTCGCTGCTCTTCACCAAGCATTACTCTCACTCAAATCCTCACTCCTTTTCTCCCTCAAATACTCCTCATTAGTCCCTGCAAACTGCTCAGACCTTTCCAACATCTGCTCACTTACCCAGTCTCCTTATGGATGATCACACCCACTCCTGAACGATTACAAACCCAGTGCTCTATCAAACAGGTCTGCTTCCTTCCTGTGAGCAATATCATAGGAGGACAACCAATAATACTGTAACAGTGGGATGATTGTGTTCATTTCATGTTCTTCATCATACTTCCTGCTTCACACTTTTATATCAGGCTCTAACTTGTGCAGATTTCTTTGACGCACTTACTGAATTTTCCTGCCTCAGTTCAGGTTTCATTTTCACCTGATTGGCTGATATTCAAATGCACTAATAGCCATTTGGTAGTACAGAACTTGAGTATTGCTGAGAAAAGAGACATGCTGTCAAAGCTTTTCATCTTGCACTCATCAGGACAGACACAAGAATACCAAATTTCAAAGGGAACAACAATTTATATTACATGGGAAAAGGGGTGCTGATCTTATTTTATGAATAAAGGTTGCACAGGTTGGGCCTATACCCATTGGAGTTTAGAAGAATGAGAGGTGATCTTATTGAAACACATAAGATCCTGAGGAGACTTGATCAGGTAGACATCAGAAAGATGTTTCCACTTTTGGGGAGACAAGAGCTTGGGTCACAGTTTAAGAATAAGAGATTGCCCTTTTAAGGCAGAGATGAAGGGAATTTAATTTCTTATAAAGTCTTTGGTATGTGGAATTCTCTTTCCCAGAAAGCAGTGGAGGCTGGGTCATTGAATGTATTCAAGGAAGAGTTGGACATATCTTTGATAGACAAGGGAGTCAAGGGTTATGGGGGGTGGGGAGCAGACAGGACATTGGATTTGAGACCAATACTAGATCAATCATGATCTTACTGAATGGACAGCAGGGCTTGAAGGGCTGAATGGCCGACTCCTGCTCCTATGTTCCTATGATTGGTCAAGATGTTGCCATAGCGAATGCACCAGGGAGTTATTAGCCTCCATGTTTTTGTTTATTCAAAAAAAGCACCATGACTGGACATATTCCTTCTGCCTGCAGAGGACAGGTCCCTGCACATGAATATGTGTAGCTTCCAACAAATGTAAGTGAGCCACATTGCGAAACCGACTGATAGTTTTCAATTGGTTGTTAGCATCATTCTTAGCATACTTGGGATTGTTCAGCAAGTGCTGCCCATTCACAGAATCACATCTAATGTTAGAGAATTTGTTCTGAGTTTTGTAAGCATGGATTGGTCGAGTATGGTCAGTACTCTGCCTATTGCAAACAGCCGAAAGGATGTGCTATTGCATATGATCCGCCCTTCATTGGGCCTATGTACCTGTTATCACACCAGCACTGAAATTCATATACCACATTACTCAGTTGTGTGGTAGGCAGAATGTCTTTTTAGCTTTTAATTCATGGAACTGTAGGAATCCTGGTCTGTATATTGACCAGTGAAGGTAGGCTTACAGTAGATGGTGGTAGAAAACCCATTAGTGGATTTTCCAACTGGCACATCGAGAAAAGGGAGCTTGTTCATCTACTCCATTTTAAAACTGAGCACAGGATGGAGCACATTAAGGTGTGTAAGGAAATCCTTACATCCAGCTGCAGACTCAAGTATAGTAAATATTCATTTCTCATGGAAACCAACAAATTGTTAATGACAGCTGGACCTAGAGGGGATCCCAGGGCATGTATAGTCCAATAAAGCTGAATTCAACTGCGTGAGTTCTTAAGTTCATAAGTTCAATGAACACTGACTCAGGACATGGTGGCACATCTAGAGTGACACAACGCAAATGTCTATGGCTTCCTTGAATGGCACATTAGTGAATAGGCTAGCAATGTCGAACGAGCACATTAATGTGGCGTTGCTGTTGATAAGCAGGTTATGTATAGTCTTCGCAAAAGTGAAGGAATCCTTCACTGTCTATTTGGAATACTCACTCAGAACTGGTTATAGCAACATGCTCAATCATTTGGCCAATTCGTGTTGTGTGGGGCCAGTCACTGATAAGATAGGACATAAAGGACATCACTCTTGTGTGCCTTGGGCAGCCTGTACATAAGTGGACATAGTGATTCATGAGAACAAATCCTATTGTATATACACAAGGGCAGCGTCTCAGTCAATCAGAACTGATTTGCCAACCAATGAGCACCCCTTTCCTCATGCAGTATAAATTGTTGTTTACTCTTACACAAGTCCAACAAGCATTTTTAGTAACTTACTTTTGAGCAGAGCTGTGAGGTCCTGCTTGGTGGGTTGTCCAAAGGATATGAATTAGGATCTGCCATTAAGAATGGCGTGCATTTCATCACGCTTGTTAAGGATGACTACGCCAGTCCCCTTTTCTGGCTCACAGTTCTGTATATCTGGGTTGGCCTTGAGGTCTTACAATGCCATCAGATATTCACATTGCATGGGAAAATTGGACAAGTCATTGGATATCCAGCAATCCAAATATATTCATGTGCAGGGACCTGCCCTCGACAGGCAAATGTCCAGGCATTGCATCTTTTTTGAATAAACAAAAGCGTGGGGACAATAGCTCCCTGGTGCATTTGCCATGGCAACATCTCAACCAATCAGAGCTGACTTCCCAACCAATCAGCACCCCTTTTCTCATGCAGTATAAATTGTTGTTCTCTTTTGAAATTTAGCATTCTTGTGTCTGTCCTGTTGAGTGCAAGATGAAAAGTTTCAACAGCATGTCTCTTTTTTCAGCAATACTCAAATTCACTCATTGTAACATGGTCATAGGCACAATTATTAGCTTGGAGCAGGTAAACTAACAAATTCACTCAGTTTCTTTTTTAAAGCCAGTCATTCCATACATGCACTGAGATAAGAATCTTAATTTATTAATTTACGAACATGAGAAAAGAAGTTGCAACATATATTTTAATTTAACTATCCAGGTGTTGTTCGAAACGCATCTAATAACCCCAAGGCCGAACCTTTGACAGAAGCCTGAGGTTTGAGTTTTTGGCCTACCTGAGCTGCCACACACCAATCCTGGCCGACTATGCTGAAGTATTGCGGTCCATTCCGATCCCAATGTATGATTTGGGAGGCAGTCCCACCTATTGTCTCCACCTCAACCCTAGTCCACCATCTTTACACGCTGTGCCTGCATGAAACAGGCCACTTTTCAATCAGATCTTCTTGGTTGTTTAGCAAATTTATTAGTTGGAATTTAACCCGATGTAAAAATAAATTTCTTAGAAGTTGAATCAAGTGTTGCTCAAATTACCTTTTGGACATTTCAATTTTTTTGTCAACCTTTAAAGGTTCAATAAAGTTTTTAACATAATAAAAACATTAAAATCACCTATTTCACATAACCACGATTAAACTTTCATAAGAAATGTTCTCTGTCTCTTTGAGCCCCTTCATTACGGTTTTAATTTGTAGGCCTCAGCTTCTCTCCAAAGCCTGAGCCTGGAGTTATTTTCCCACAGCTATCAGTACAGAATTATCCAACAAGCATCAAGATGATTCTCTCAGAGTTCATTTTGATGTCTCTATTTCTTCACACCATGAGGGGATTTCTGAGTGTATTTGTTTTTCTAAGTGCTTTGAAAGCCAGAGAGAAAATGATTATTTTTCAGGTAATATTTTACTTTTAGCTTTATAACAACAATTACACTAAATAAATAACTTGTTGGATAGGAAATGTTTTCAGATGTGTCCTGAGGATACGATAAGGTACTCTCGAATTACAAACTCTTTCTTCGACTCTCATCAAGTGTTTAATTTATATTTTGAAGGAAGAGACGAGTTGGCTGGGAAAGACAGAGATAGGTAATTGTTTAGAGTTGTTTTGCTTATATCATGGGTTCAAAAATAACTACCAAACGCAAAAAATATATTATTTTTCTCAGTGGATGATTGTAAGATCTCTGTATGAAATGTACTTCAGTTTGTTTTTCTAAACGTCTTGAAAACAAGTGAGATGATGAATTGAAATGGCTCTTTGTGCTGAAGTTTCACATGAAGGGCACTATTAACTATTTATTTTTAATCTAAAGAGGCTAGTTCAGAGAAAAATAAACAAACAGTGAAAATGAGATATAGAGGTGGATCATTAAACCCAAGAGCTTTTTCTTGTTTGTACTGAAAGTAGCAGGCTGGGCCAGGCTAGAATGGAGAGAACGTGGGGGTTAATTTTCAAGGTACAATTCCACCAAAGGTAAGGGAAAAGCTGGGGAATTTAGGAGAGTGCATTTTCACGAGTCTCCATAATGATAACTGAGGATTGTTGGAAGTACTTTCCACTACAGGGGAGCACAGGGAATTTAAGAAGTGTTATTTAAATGAGTTGAATGAAGTTCCATTTAACAAAATTCCATCCAACTATTCACAATTATGGGAATTTGTTCCAGACATGAACCAATTTCCAAATAAGGACAAGAGAGTCATTTGTCATGGGAATGAATTTGTTCATTGGTGAGTATTATATATTGAACTGAGAAAAACTCACCATGTAAATTCACAGAAAGCAGCCATTATTGAACTAACTTCATTGACACTTTACCTCCCCAACGGAGAAGGCAGCAGAGAGGACAATATAATAAAATGCTCAGATCTTGCAAAATACTACACTCCCTCCCCAGTTAAAAAACAACACATACATTAAACTGTAAAATAGTACATGTACATAATTTCCCAGGATACAATATAACTAATTCAACATCAACAATACCTGAAAATATAACAGGTTGAGTTGCAGATTTATTTTTACTGTAATCACAACCAAAACATATATGATTGAGACTACCAGAATAAAACAAGTTTTCCCTTAACACCAGTGTGTGTTCAACTAACAAGAAACAATGGTTTCTTCTTCCTTCCCCTCCAATTAAAGCTCTTCTCTATCATTGTCCTTTTGCATTTAAAAACTAGCAGACCTGCTGTCATGGTGTGTCACACTTATCTGTCCTGCGCCATCCTCGCATGTACAACAGCTCTGTGATGTCTGTCATCCAACTACACCCCAGTCGACCCCTCTTTCTGCTGCCCTCCCTCCACTTTGCCCTCTAGAAGAGATCACTGTAGCTCTTCAGCTCTGATCAAATAGCTCAAATGCAGACATTTTCTTTTCTGGATGTCACTCCTTCGAGTTCTTTTTGCTCTCGCAGTTTCAGGCACCTCTTCATTTCTCTTATGGTCTGGATATGGAATTTTAAGCCTACGTCATGTCAAAGGCCTTTATGTTCTTCCACAGATTTTTAGTTATTGCCCAACTTTCTGAGGTAGCCAGGGAAGTGGATAGAATCTTATGAATTTTCTCCTTGTTACAAACTTAGGCTTTCTCGTAGTGAACACATCCTTCATCTCCCCAAAATCACTTCCAACTATCCCCATCCTTCTAACTTCAACATCACATCAACCATCTTTTTTATTCATTCATGGGATGTGGGTATCACTGACTAGGCCAGCATTTATTGCCCATCTCTAATTGCCCTTGAGAAGGTGGTGGTGAGCTGTGTTCTTGAACTGCCGCAGTCCATGTGGTGTAGATACACCCAGTGTGCCGTTAGGAAGGGAGTTCCAGGATTTTGACCCAGTGACAGTGAAGAAATTGTGATATATGTCCAGTCAAGATGGTGCTTGGGGAACTTGGTGTTGTTTGCCTGTATCTGCTGCCCTTGCCCTTCTAGATGGGAGAGGACATGGGTTTGGAAGGTGCTGTCTAAGGAGCCTTGGTGAGTTCTTGCAGTGCATCTTGTAGATGGTGCACACTGCTGTTACTGTGTGTTGAGGGTGAAAGGAGTGACTGTTTGTGGATATGGTGCCAATCAAGTGGGCTGCTTTGTCCTGGATGGTTTTGAGCTTCTTGAGTGTTGTAGGAGCTGCGCTCACCCAGGCAAGTGGGGAGTATTCCATCACACTCCTGACTTGTGCCTTGTAAATAGTGGACAGGTTTTGGGGAATCAGGAGGTGAGTTACTCACCACAAGATTCCTAGCCCCTGACCTGCTCTTGAAGCCACAGTATTTATATGGCTAGTCCAGTTCAGTTTCTGGTGAATGGTAACCCCCAGGATGTTGATAGTGGGGGATTCAGTGATGGCAATGCCATTGAATGTCAAGGGGAGATGGTTGGATTCTCTCTCATTGCAGATGGCTATTGCCTGGCACTTGTGTGGCATGAATGTTATTTGCCACTTGTCAGCCCAAGCCTGGATATTGTCCAGGTCTTGCTGCATTTGGACATGGACTGCTTCAGTATCTGAGGAGTCGCAAATGGTGCTGAACATTGCAATCATCCGTGAACATCCCCACTTCTGACCTTATGATGGAAGGAAGGTCATTGATGAAGCAGCTGAAGATGGTTGGGCCGAGGACACTACCCTGAGGAACTCCTGCAGTGATGTCCTGGAGCTGAGATGACTGACCTCCAACAACCACAACCATCTTCCTTTGTGCTAGGTATGACTCTAACCAGTGAAGAGTTTTCCCCCTGATTCCCATTGACTCCAGTTTTGCTAGGGCTCCTTGATACCACACTCGGTCAAATGCTGCCTTGATGTCAAGGGCAGTCACTCTCACCTCACCTCTTGAGTTCAGCTCTTTTGTCCATGTTTAAACCAAGGCTGTAATGAGGTCAGGAGCTGACTGGCCCTGGTGGAACCCAAACTGTGTTAGTGAGCAGGTTATTGCTGAGTAAGTGCCATTTGATAGCACTGTTGATGACCACTTTGCTGATGATGGAGAGTAGACTGAGGGGGTGGTAATTAGCCGGGTTAGATTTGTCCTACTTCTTGTGGACAGGACATACCTGGACAATTTTCCACATAGCCAGGTAGATGTCAATGTTGTAGCTGTACTGGAACAGCTTGGTTAGGGGCGTGGCTTTCATTTGTCTCAAGTAAACGAACTTTATTTCCACTGTGACACCATCCACTTCAATCTTCACTCCTGTTTCTTCTAATGTATTCCTTCTAACTATCATTGTTTTTTTAATGTTCATACTCAACCCATATTCTAAACTTCTAGATTTTACTTGAGCTACAATATTTTGTAGAACCTCTTCTGATTCTGCAAGAGACGTAAGTTTGTAATGTTCTTGCCTCCAATTTTTCTCCCTGGAAGTACATCTAATTCTCTGAATATCTGTGCTGTGTACAGTTTGAATAATATTAGCGACAGTACATAGCCTTGTCATACTCCTCCTTTCACTTGATACATATCTGATTGTCCATCTTATTGCCTGATGTTCAACATTTGCTCTGGGGAAATCTCACATCTTTACTGTCAATGTCACATTTCAGCAACACATCTATTAACTTTTGGCAATAAACACAACCAAATGTTTTTTCATAGTCTACGAAGCATATGTAAATGTTCTTGTTTACCTCTAGATATTTATCAATTATCCTCTCTCTTGTTCCTACTCCAGGTCTAGTCCAGTCTGCACTTTACCAATTTCTGCTTCAAATGCCTTATTATTACTTCTTTCAATTATGATTTTCAAGATGACCTTACTGAAATTACTCATTAAGATTTTATTTCAAAAATGATTGCACTCCATTGCTTTTGGGTTCTTCAGTATCTTAACAAATCATGAATGCCACTTGGAATGTACCCTTTGGTATATATTTCATTGCAAATTTCTGTTATCAATTATATTTCTGCTTCTCCAGATGTTCTGTTGTAGCTTCACCGATGCCTGGAGCTCTTCCTTCACTCATCATTTTCAATGCATTCTTTAACTCTGATATCATAATGTTTGGTCCATCATTTGCCTCTATATCCTGGGGTTTTCAACAATTTGGATCATCGGACAATTCACTTATACATCCTGTCCATCGTGTTAAACTTGGAAATGACTGGTACTGGCCTGAACTGGAGTTCCATTTTAAGGTATACTAGATCCCTCCTGGGTATCGAATCCTCTTCAAATATTTTCCCATCTTTGTCTTTTATGCGCCCACTATCTATTGTTAACCTTCTTTTTCCACCTGTCTAAGATTTCACTTTCTGGTGCAGAGGTGAAATCTTTTGATCTTCCTTCTTACCATACTTGTAGTTAACTTATCTGACTTATTCCTCTTTCTGTCTGGTTATCTCCTTCCATTTCCATTAGCTTGACTCTGCTCTCTCAACGTCTCTGACTGTGTCAACCCTGAACTTTGGATTGATTACCAACTCCACCTATTGGTTGGGACTGTGAATGATTGATTTGTCTAAATCAAAGACCCTGATTCAGTTTGCTCTACTGGTGGATCCTGTGACACTGGCAAACTTTCAGCTTCTTTGTGGCTTTCACTTTGCTTCTGACTGCTGCCTGAGCTGCAGGAGGAATTTGGACTGTAAGAAGTTTCTCATGCTCTCCCTTGGTCAGATTTCCTCTTTCAAGCAAATGATCTACATCACATTGATGGAGTCTCTCTCCAATCTTCACTAGATATGTGAACGCATCCAGTCTCTTTATAACAACACCAATCACATACTCCTTATTACCTCAGTGGTTTTTCACTATGGACTTTCTAACCAGCACTGAACTCTCTCAGTTTCATGCCTCATGTATTATGACTCATCTCCAATTTGTCTTACTTTTCTCTTACTTTGTTACTGACGCTAGGCTTAAGAAAAGTAAAGCAAACTTGGCACTTTACAGCCTTCTGGACTTAACAGTGAGTTCAACAATTTCAGACCGTGAACGCTCTCCTCCATCTTTGCCCCCTTTTTAAATCTATTTTTAAAAAAAACTTTTATTTATTTTTATTTATGTATCATTTAAAACATTTTAAAACTCCTTTTTCTCCAACTCCCTGCCTAGTGGATGATTGTGGTACCCCCCTCTCCAGATACAGTACCCTGGAGCTTAGAAATGATGGTCAATTTGTCATGGTTCCCATGCTACTCGTTTTGGAACATGCAAGGTTCAATCTAGCAGGAAGGGATGTGAACAATGGAACAAAGAGGGAATGTCAGGGCTCCATAAGGATGAATGTGTGTTGGCAGGAAGAGCTCAATCTGTCTAACCACCACAGCTGACTCCAAGGTCATATTGAAACACAGGAATAGTGGTTTTTTCAGTAGTTTTTCAGAAATTCGTTCTTTGAGACATTAAGTGTGCCTAAATAAACTTGTTACTCAAGAGTGGCTGTGGTCATAGGCCTTGCTGACATCATCTTGTACGGTGATGTGCGAAGTGGAAATCAGCTGGTGCTGAGTAATTATGTTGAAACCTGAACCATCACTTTTTTTTAAATAACAATATTTGCTCAAGTACTCCTGAATGTTTAAATCTACTAATCATATCAACACAAACATACGAGTAAAGTGATGTTAGTTAAGTTATCAGTGTCTGCCTGATGATGATAGCAGGACCGAGTCTGTAATTCTGATTGGTTATGTCTACCATTGCAGCTGTGTTTGGTTGTTTTCTCTAGCTATTAACATACTTTGGGCTTGTAATGTGGCACACATTCAAATCGGCCATGTTTAGGTATCGAATAAACCTTCAAACTTTGATGTGGTTTTAAAATAAACGGGGTTAAAGCTTCATCTGATATCCGTTACTAATTCACCTTACCTGGTGAGTGAATTTCCCACAGCAACTTTCAGTTTATCTGCTCTCAATTCTTGGCTTCAGAAGCGGAAGCTGGAATATAGGAACAGGGCGAGATTCCTCGAGTCTGTTCCCCCGTCCTGTCAGATCCTGGCTGATCTGTATTGTAAATCCATCTACCCTCTTTGGTTTTTTTAACCCGAAGCACACCTGCCTTACAAAAATCAGTTTTGAGTTTTACAGCTGACCCACTCCCCCTCCCCCCCCACCCCTCGCCAACGTCTCAACAGCATTTTTGTGAGAGAGAGTTTCAGATTTCCACTGCTGCCTGTGTGAAGAAGGGAAGAGATTCCTTCTGTGGGAACAAAATTGAAGCAGGCAAATAAATAATCACAGCAACAGGTGCTCTGGAGACAGGTATAAGTCCCCTTTGAAAGCTATTTACTGAGTTTGCATCGTGCAGACTGCATCTCCCCAACTTCCAACGTTCAATCTAGAATCCACGTATCTACATTTCCCAGATGACTTAATCCCTTGCGATGTTTCAACTGTAACCGACTCCTTCTTCAAATCCTGAAGCCAGGACTGCAATGTGAAGTCACCCTTTCTCTGGGTAACTTGACCTCTTTTACGCTTACAGCTACCAACCTCGCCACAAACATAACGGCGCAATCATTTCTGGAGGTCTTCACCCTTGAATTATTTTCTCTCTCCTGATATTGTGCAAACCAAAACTACGTCGATGATGAGGGAGGCACTTTGCGGCCTGCACACTTGGGTTGCCGAGTCTGGTTGGACATATTCCTGGAGATGCCCTCACGTGAGCTCCCTGGGCCTACACTCTTGCCATTGGTCATCCATCACCACAATGCTCTGCCTTCCCTTACCAATCCAAGAGCAAACTGTCTCCTCACTATCTGGTTGGATGACCCTTGACTGTCAGTCTTTCTCCTCATATCCAACATTTTTAGAACAAATAAGCGATCAAAGATTTTTTTTAAAACACAGATTTCAAATTTATCTGTGGGCTTTCTTCCAGGTGTTTCTTGTTGTTTTGTCTTGGAGATTAATCTGAATTTTCTGGAGACCTGAGAGAAATTCCAGAGGGTTGGGAACCCCTCCTGCCATAGGCCTCTCATTAGATCAGCTCCCACAATAAATACCAGAACAACCCAGTACCAATTCTCCCTCGGACTGGTGCTCCCTTCTCTTGGTAAAATCTCTCCAGTGCTGCTTTTACTTTTCTGAGGAAATATATTTCTTTCTTTCACACCAGTGGACTGTGTTAAATTTCAGCTGCTATTCAGTTGGTAGAGTGCTCAGCTCTATGTTCGTGGATTGCAGATTCCAGTCCCATTCTGGGAACTTGAGTGCATAACCCAGGCTGACACTCCTGTAGTACTGAGGGACTGCTGCACTGTTGGAGGAGCTGTTGTTTTCGATGAGATATTACACCGAGGCCCCAACTTTCCTCTCGAGTAGATGTAAAAGATCACACGGCGCTATAATGAAGAAGGGCAGGGGTGTTCACCTTGGTATCCTGGCCAATATTTAATCCTAAGTCGACATCACAATGAGCGACTTATCACATTGCATTCATGGGATCTTGCTGTGTAAAACTTGGCTGCTGCATTTCCTGCATTACAACAATCACATTACACAGTGACTTCATTGGCTGTCTCTCCCTTCTTCTGCCTTCCTACCTTCCTTTGCTCTTTTAGACATTCTTCCAAACCTTCTCTTCGATTAGGCATTTCAGCACCTGACCCAACATCTCCCACCATGGAACAAGGACAAACTTTGTGTTATAATGCTCCTGTGAAGCACCTTGGGAGTTTTATTGTGTTAAAGGGGTTATACAAATATAACTTGTGGTTGTTGTAGCAAAATGCTTTGTGACATCCTGAGGTTGTGAAAAGTCAAAATGTGAGCCTTACTTTACTTGTAAAGATCACCCAAGTAGCATCAACAATACTCAGGGTGGAATTTTCTGTGCCCGCTGGCATCGGGCCTCATGATGGGCATGAGCGGACAACGTGGTGAGAAGGCCTAAAATCGGTTTCATGTTGCTGGGAGACACATTTGGAACCGCTCACTCCGCCGGTCAATGACAGGCCCCGTTTCCCACAGCCACACATCAGGAACTTCATTTTAATACATTTGCATATCATTATAAGTGCTGTTCGCTGTAATCATCCCCCTCCCCACGCTGGATCACCCAGGCACGCCGATGTGTTTCATAACTGAACGTAAGCGACGTGCCCCTGGTGAGCTGCACTTCACTATATGATGTGACATGTTCAAGCACAACTGGGGACACCATCACGCTGTGTGACCCAGGATTGAGAGCAGGACCCAGTTTCTTCACCATCTGTTTGTTGTTGTGAGTTTTCAATTCTGTAAGATGTTACAGAGGAGACGGGACCTGTTTCAACGTTGCTGCTGAGTGTTGGTGATGCTTTTCTATCACCATGCTTTCTAGTCCTTGATGGGACTTTACTTCCTTATGACAGACTTGAGATAGTCGGTATAGTTTAACTTCAAAAAATTTACTTAGAATTATTTCCAAAAACCTCAGGGTAAGCACGTGGTATTCAGGACGCTTCATCTACTCTGTGAGGAGTTCTCTTCTGACTATTGATGTAACAGTTACATCATTAATAGCATCATGGCCTCATTAGCATATCCAGTAACCCATTGCACTACAGAACTTCCTGTTCAGAAGTCACTGGAACAGACATGGCTGGCAGAATGGTCTCATACAGTGGACACTGTGCCACATCTGCCTTTAGTTACCACCCATGCCAATTAAAGTGTCTTAATGCCAGTGTGATAGCATGCCAGAGCTGCGTTCTGGTGCAACAGTCTGAAATACTGCCATTCCAAGTGACATTTGATCCCAGTCTGAACGGTTTTGGTGGGAAAATACCTACTGATGATTTTTAAAAGTCCAGGCAACACAGAAAAGGAAGAAGTTACATTTCTATAGCTCCTTTCACAACCTCGGGATGCCCAAATGTACCTTACAGCCAGTGAAGTACTTTTGAAGTTTAGTCACTGTTGTGATATTGGAAACCTACTTGTGCACCTCTGACAGTGCAGCACTCCCTCCATAGTGCACTGGAGCCAGTTCTCTGAATTCCTGACCCCCCCCACCTCCCCTTTCTATCCCTCCCCCATCGTCTCCACTGAAGTCGATGCTCTCTTCCCCACATTAGCCGACATCCCTGTCCTATAGCTTGAGCCCAAGGATGTGCAGACTGGGGGAGTCGGGGTTACCAGAAATCTCAACCTTTACTTCTGTTCAGGATGAATAATTTCTTTTAGTGTTTGGTTTCCCGTGATTGCCCTGGGGTTATCCGATCTCTCCTTCCCACCATCCCACATTATGAATGAACATGAACTGAAATACATTCTTGCCCATCCTACTATCTACCTTACAAGTGTTAAAAAGTTTTAAAAGTCCACAAGTGAGGACTTGTTATTTTTTCATTTGCTGAATCTGTGGCACTACCTCATCTATCTGGCCTTTACCTTAAATCAAGCAGAGGAGCATGTTCAATTGAAACTTTCTCTGCACTACGTCAATAATCATGGGTTGAGATTAACAGGGGCTTTTTGTTAATCGCTGCCTCCCTCCCAAATGAGGTTCCAAAAAAAAGTTGATTTTAAAAAACTTGATTTTCTCCCCATGCTTGGGGTTTAATTTTCCTCCTCCCAGATCTGTGATATTCTCCTAATTATTACTGCTAAAGGTAGAATCAGAAAAAAAAATTAAATCTGACTTTAATCATGCTTAGCCGTGAGTTGAATCTATCTAAAACTCTTCTGAACACCCACTGTACAAATTCAGTTGGTTTCTGACTTGTCATTCATAAATACTCCCAGTTTCTGTAACGATATTGGATGTCTTTGTCAGACCGGGACTAACATCCTTGCGGGTGGGTTTGCTGGTGCTGTTGGGAGGAGTTTAAACTAATTCAGCAGGGGGAGGGGACACAGAATGTTAGCAGAATAGGGACACATCATAATACAGTGAAACAATCAAGTCAGAGGGAGTACAGCTGCATTAAGTTTCAAGGGAGTAAGGCAAGGCTGGATGGCCTCTACTTTAATGCCAGGAGTATTACAGGTAAAACAGATGAGTTAAGGGTGAGGATTGACACGTGGAACTGTGATGCAGTAGCCATCACTGAGACATGGTTGAGGGAAGGGCAGGATCGGCAGCTCAACATTCCAGGATGTAGAATCTTCAGGTGAGACAGGGGAGGGGATAAAAGAGGAGGAGGCATTGCATTATTAGTTAAGGAGTCAGTTACTGCAGTAAGGAGAGATGATATCTTGGAGGGGACATCGAATGAAGCTTTATGGTTGGAGCTTAGGAATAAAAAAGACGCAGCCACATTGTTAGGTGTTTATTATAGACCCCCAGATAGTCAGCAAGAAATTTAGGAGCAAATATGTGCACAATTTGCAGAGGTGTGTAAAAACAATAACAATAGGGTAATTGTATTAGGTGATTTCAACTTTCCCAACATTAATTGGGGTAGACATAGTGTTAAGGGCTTGGATGGAGTGAATTTCTTAATGTATACAGGAGAACTTTTTAGGCCAATATGTAGAGGGTCCAACATGGGACAGCGCAGTCCTGGACCTAATTCTGGGGAATGAAGCTGGACAGGTGGCTGAGGTGGTGGTGGGGGAGCATTTTAGTAATAGTGACCACAGCATGGTACAATTTAAACTTGTTATGGACAAAGAAATAGACAAGTTGCAAAAAAATGTTTTGGATTGGGGTAGAGTGGATTTTAGTAAAATAAGGCAGGATCTAGCCCAGGTAGAATTACCTGGAAAAACTCAGCAGGTCCGGCAGCATCGGTGGAGAAGAAAAGAGTTGACGTTTCGAGTCCTCATGACCCTTCGACAGAACTTGAATTCGAGTCCAAGAAAGAGTGGAAAAATATTTTTCAACTCTTTCTTGGACTCGAACTCAAGTTCTGTCGAAGGGTCATGAGGACTCGAAATGTCAACTCTTTTCTTCTCCACCGATCTGCCAGACCTGCTGAGTTTTTCCAGGTAATTCTGTTTTTGTTTTTGTTTTGGATTTCCAGCATCCACAGTTTTTTTGTTTTTATCTCTGGCCAAGGTTGACTGGGAACAGCTACTTGTGGGGAAATCTACAGAAGAGCAGTGGAGGGCTGTTCAAAAAGTAAATGGGGAGGGTACAGGCTCAACATGTTCCCTCTAGGGTGATAGGAGGGAGTAACAAGCCCAGAGAACCATGGATGACCAGAGATATTCAGGACACAATGAGAAGGAAAAGAGAGGCTTTTAGCAGGTACAAGGGAAGCAAATTAGTGGAGTACAGAAAGTGCAGGGTGGAGCTTAAGAAAGCAATTAGGAGAGAAAATGAGAAGCTTTGGCTGGTAAAAGTAGGGAAAATCCAAAGATATTCAATAAGTATATCAATGGAAAGAGGATAACCAGGGAAAGAGTAGGTCCTATTAGGGACCAAGGGGGCAAACTATGGGTGGAGCCAGAGGACATCGCTAGAGTGTTGAATGAATACTTCACATCCATCTTCACCCAAGAGAATGAGGATGAAGGTATCAAACTTGGGGAGAGAGACTGCAAGGTTCTTGAACAAATTGATATAGGGAGTGACAAGGTATTGGAGGTGTTGGCAGGCTTAAAAGTGGACAAATCTCCAGGTCTGGATGATTTGTGTCCCA
The DNA here is from genome assembly GCF_017639515.1 of Carcharodon carcharias. Lineage (NCBI taxonomy): Eukaryota > Metazoa > Chordata > Chondrichthyes > Lamniformes > Lamnidae > Carcharodon > Carcharodon carcharias. The sequence goes on from NW_024470686.1 coordinate 485,655, forward strand.
GACTGCTGAGGGAGGCAAGGGAGGAGATTGCAGGAGCTCTGACCCAAATTTTTAATTCCTCTCTGGCCACGGGGGAGGTGCCAGAGGACTGGAGAACAGCTAATGTGGTTCTGCTATTTAAGAAGGGTTGTAGAGATAAGCCAGGGAACTATCAGCCAGTGAGTCTCACGTCAGTGGTAGGGAAACTATTGGAGAAAATTCTGAAGGAGAGTATCTATCTCCACTTGGAGAGACAAGGTTTGATCAGGGATAGTCAGCATGGCTTTGTCAGAGGGAGGTCATGCCTAACAAGTTTGATTGAATGTTTTGAGGAGGTGACCAGGTGTGTAGATGAGGGTAGTGCAGTTGATGTAGTTTATATGGATTTCAGCAAAGCCTTTGACAAGGTCCCACATGGGAGACTTATAAAGAAGACAAATGCACTTGGGATACAGGGTCATTTGATAAGGTGGATTCAAAATTGGCTTAGTTGTCGGAGACAGAGGGTGATGACAGAAGGATGCTTTAGTGACTGGACGCCAGTGTCCAGTGGCGTACCACAGGGATCTGTGCTGGGTCCCCTATTATTTGTCATTTATATAAACGACATAGATGACTATGTGGGGGCTAGGATTAATAAGTTTGCGGATGACACAAAGATTGGCCAGATGGTTAAACATGAGGTTGACTGTCTTGGGCTACAGGAAGATATAGACGGGATGGTCAAATGGGCAGATAAGTAGCAGATGGAATTTAACCCTGAAAAGTGTGAGGTGATACACTTTGGAAGGAATAATTTGACAAGGAAGTATTCAATGAACGGCATGACATTAGGAAGTTCTTAGGAACAAAGGGACCTTGGCGTGCATGTCCATAGATCTCCGAAGGCGGAGGGGCATGTTAGTGGGGTGGTGAAAAAGGCATATGGGACACTTGCCTTTATCAATTGAGGCATGGATTACAAAAGTACGGAGATCATGTTGGAGTTGTATAGAACCTTGGTGAGGCCACAGCTGGAGTACTGTGTGCAGTTCTGGTCGCCACATTATAGGAAGGATGTGATTACACTGGAGGGGGTGCAGAGGAGATTCACCAGGATGTTGCCTGGGATGAAATATTTAACTTATGAAGAGACGTTGGATAGACTTGGATTGTTTTCGTTGGCGGAGAGAATACGGAGGGCAACCTGATCAAGGTGTACAAGATTATGAGGGGCATGGACAGGGTGAGTAGGGAGCAGCTGTTCCCCTTAGTTGAAGGGTCAGTCATGAGGGGAAATAAGTTCAAGGTGAGGGGCAGGAGGTTTAGGGGGGATGTGAGGAAAAACTTTACCCAGAGGGTAGTGACGGTGTGGAATGTGCTGCCTGGAAGGGTGGTGGAGGCGGGTTGCCTCACATCCTTTAAAAAGTACCTGGATGAGCGCTTGGCACGTCATAACATTCAAGGCTATGGGCCAAGTGCTGGTAAATGGGATTAGGTAGGTAGGTCAGGTGTTTCTCACATGTTGGTGCAGACTCGATGGGCCGAAGGGCCTCTTCTGCACTCTGTGATTCTGTAATTCTGCCTTTATTTCTCAAGATTTGAAAATTAAAACTCTTTATCCCAAAATCTATTTTGAAAAAAGGAGCCACATCCCCACCCAGAGGAGATAGAACTCTTCCTTTGCTGTTTTTATGCACTTTCAGCACCTAATTCTCCGGAGTTGGCCATCACTGTCCATCCCTCTTATTCGCAAAACACTCTTGAAACTCCCTCCCTAACAGCACTGTGGGTGTACCTACACCACATGGACTGCAGCGGTTCAAGAAGGCAGCTCACCACCACCTTCTCAAGGGTAACTAGGGATGGGTAATAAATACTGGCCTAGCCAGCGAAGCCCACATCCCGTGAATAATTTAAAAAAATTAAGACACACACTGTGCTCCTCAAGTCATACGTGGGTCAGACCAGTTAAGAATGGCAGATTCCCCTTACTGAAGGACATCAGTTGTGTTTTTAGACAATCTGGTGGCTGGTGTTCATTGTATAAATTAAGGTTAAGTATATACAGGTGAGAGGCTTTGATTGGATGACTGATTGAGCACATAAATAAGGGATCAAACAATTAAACTTAATCCCTCATGAAAGCAAAATACTGCAGATGCTGGAAATTTGCAATAAAAACAGAAATTGCTGAAAATACTCAGCAGGTCTGGCAGCATCTGTGGAGAGAGAAACAGAGATAACATTTTAGGCTGATTGACTTTCATCAGAAGTATTGATGAAAGGTCATGAACTGGAACATAGGGCAGAATTTTCCCTGCCCATTGGTGTCGGGCGGGTTTGGCGGTGAGTGGACAATATGCGGGAAGGCCAAAGGTTGATTTCACGCAGTCATGAAACCAGTTTACGATCGTCCAATCAGCCCGTCAATGGCAGGCGGCATTTCCCACCATCAGATGTTGCGACCTTCATTGTAATACATCTGCATAAGCCCAACTCGCAGAATCATTCCCCCACACTGGAGCATCCGAGCACTTGGTGTGATTGCACAATGACATGTGTCACAGCTGAACATAAGCAATGTGCACTTGGCAGGCTACACTTCACCTTGCTACGGGCATGTGGTCATCAGCGCCAGGCTGCGCAGGCAGCACCACATCACTTTTCGGGGGGCTCATGGGCAGGTATCTACTTATGAGATCAGCTGTAAGGCGGGGGGGGGGGGTAGTTTTTCAGTGGCTGCAGGGCTATGACTTGCTTAGGGAAGGTGGAGAAGTGGCCTCAGGCAAGGGAAGAGACTGCAGGGCTAGGGCATTACTGGGGAAGGAGGGTATCCCAGGGTTTGACCCATGTTGATCGGTGTAAGTGGCCTCAAGATGGTGAGGGATGAGGGGACAGTCTCCAGAGGAGATGGGGCCAGATGGAGATGTGAGGGTGTGTGTGAGAGAGTGAGTGGTCATGTCCCTTGAGCTGGCAGTGAGTGAGATGCCAGTGAGTGTGTGATGGCCTTGTGAGTGTGTGAGTTTCGAGTGATGAGATGGTTGCCTTACCCTGGTATATGGAGAGAACATTCCTCTTTCTTCACTGGATGGTGAACCTCCTATTCAGTGTTGGCACTGACCACCACTGCCACCGCCTGCCAAGCCAGAGCGGTGAGACTGATGGGCCTCCTGCAGACAGAGAGGAGGTAGAGGACATTGCTGCAGGCTCCAATGGTATCCAGAAGGCATGCTGGGAATGTATCACTGAATCGAGAAGGCTGCAATTTTCTTGCCTTTCGGGGCCAAGTCTTCTGTGCAGCAGTCCCAGGCTGGAAGCACTGAGAGCTGTTCACGCGGCTGCACTTGCTTAGGGAAGGTGGAGAAGTGGTCTCAGGCAAGGGAAGAGACTGCAGGGCTAGGGCATTACTGGGGAAGGAGGGTATCCCAGGGTTTGACTCCTGTCGTGATGAAGCGATGAGGTGATGGCGTGGCTGGCGAATGAGATCTTGCCTGGTATTGAAATGGCATGTTTCCCAGGAATGCATGATTAATGAGGCGGGATTGGGATGATACGATGGGAAAAGCCACCATTGTGGCTGGTGGTTAAAACATTCTTTTTTCCGCCCACTGCCACACTTAGCGCACATCTGGGATGATTCCACCCATTGCCTTGTTTTTTCAGCATCGAGGCAAGTAGTAGGAGTTGGGAAAATTCCTGGCTTTGTACTTTCATCAAACCCACAAAGATGGGATTTTCATTGCGAGCCAGGGGAGGGGGGTGGGGGTGGGGGTGGCGGTGGGGGGTTTGAGGGATCAGGTGAGGGTTGCAGTCAGGCCAGTTGACTCAGGAAAGAGTTCAGAGGCAGCCACAGGGGCTGTCACATCTGGAGTTGGGCGGTTTATAAGGCCCACCTCGCTGCTGTGGGTCTTCATCCCACTTATAATAAAAAAGTAAGGCCCCCTCGTCCTCACCCCTCACACCACCTCACATCCTCTTACACCCTCTCAGCCCCCACATGCTCCCCATGCCCTATTAATGCTACCTCAAGCCCCCTAAACCCGTAATTTCTCCTCCACCCAGCCCCATGGCTTCTCATGCTCACCATGCCAAGCTATAGCATTTTCATACCCAATGATCCACTGTACACTGTATCGAACCTATGAACCCTATAGCGACAATAGGATTTGTAAGAAAAAAAGCTTTAGGAAAACGGCCACTCATTCATTACTTTCCACTATGTTAAAAAAAAAGCTCTTTTACAACAGGGAAATAAAAGTGCCAATCTGTTCAAACATCTGAGCCTCAGGAAAAACATTATTTCATTGGCTGCTCTGGCTCTCTGATCTCTGCTGTCAATTGCACAATGTTTATTTACACAAGGTTTCAAGTGGTTACAGTTTGTGCTATTGATAAATTAAGGGGTCTGGATGATTGACACGTTTATTGCCCTGTGTGAGAAGGTTAAAGGGAGATTTAATTGAGATGTTCAAAATAAAGATGATTTTTTATGGAGTAAATAGAGAGAAACTGTTTTCAAGGGAAAGACGTGCGGTAACTAGAGGCCACATATTTAAGGTAATTGGTGAAAGATCCAGAGTAGAGATGTAGAGAATTTATTTTTACACACAGCGAGTTGTTGTGATCTGAAATGTACTGCCTGAAAGGGAGGTGGAGGCAAATTCCGATGGTATCTTTTAAAACGGAATTGGATAAATATTGAAAGATGAAAATAGGCAGTGCTATGAGGAGATAGCAAGGGGAGTGGGATTAATTGGATAGCTCTTTCAAAGAGCCAGCACAATGGGCCAAATGGCTGTATGAAGTTCCATCACTGATAGTGCGGTTTAAATAAACCCAAATGCCAAGTTGTAATTTCCTTCAGGTCAGTTTGGAGTTGTTTGAACTGCAACCAGCAAATCACAATCATGGAATCATAACCAGCAAATGAATTACAATATCCACAGCCACTGGTGACTCATTTACTGAATCGTCGCAAAAGTCAAATGCATTGATTGCGACCATGGCTGTAGGGTTCAGTTTTCTGAATGCTGCCCGTAGTCTCACTCTGACCAACTGGCCTGCCTATGTGCTGGGGCTGGAACAGGGGTGATATTGTTACACGAGTCCGAGGAGTCACACAGCTGTTTCTGATAGTAAGAAGATGAATTGCTTGCTGTTTATAAGTGTGACACATGACCAAGTGAGCTAATCTCACTTTACATTTGTGACTAATCTCAACTAGATGCAACAGGATATTTTAGCTGTGAATTTAGAATTTGATTTGCATTTAACAAAATGTGGATGTTGAATCTCCAATTCCCACTCACCCCCACCAAAAAATAAAATCATCTTGCAGAATCATAGCAACTCAGTTTGCTCTCTGGTCTTGCAATATCCATCTTTCAAAGCAAGCTATACACTTGCATAGTCTCCAGGCATCCTTGGGTACTGAAGGGAGACCAGTCTCAGAGGCCAGCATCGCAGCAAAGATTCTGCAGGTAAGGAAAGCAGGAGAAAGCATTGGAAGAGTAAATTAGTGATTGGGGAAGAAATTGGCAACGTTACAATGTAAGAATGATAGTTCATTTAAAGACGTCCAGTTTAATCAGTGGAAATAAAGGCTTACAGATAGTGATGGTGTTACTGTGAAGTGATTACAGTACTGATATAAATTCTTTGGATCCACTCCAATGAAACATCCCATTTACTCTTTCACTCCAGATTAATCCGGATAATTCAAAAGCACACCTTTCAAATTTCGTTGGCAATTTCCTTTGTCTTTTTTTCTCTTTTGAAATCTAACTCTGAATGGAGCATTTTCCTGTTTACTTTTTCCCATTCACTTGATTAAATCTATCTATATCGCTTCACAGTTTAGAACATATCAGTTTTGTCTTCTGCCGGATTTGGTTTCCACAACCAATAAAAGGTCAACCCATCTGTCAACATTTCCCCCTCCATTTCCATGCTGGTTCGTTTTTCATGCGTGAAGTTGTGGAATGTTAACACTGGGGGTACAGGGCTGAGTGAATGAATATTGAGTGTTAATGGCCAGCTGTACCCCAACAATATGCCTTAGCCTTACCTCAGAGCTGCACTCACTACCTGAAGCACAGTTTACTTCCCGCACTAGCCTGTCTGAGTGAAAAGGCCAATTGCTGCTGGAATCAGAGCTTTGGATCCGTGCCCATCAGGAATCACATTGAGACAGTCCAGACCCGTTTCTTGGAGGAGACTTTATCCCAATTACATTGGGCTGGTGTTGGCACAGAGAGAGAGGAGGGGGAGATGGTGGGAGTGGGAAGCGGCAGGAGACGAGGATGGGAGAGAACAGGAAGTGGGGAGGGCGATGGGGGAAAGTGGACAGAGGAGGGGGAAGTGGATGAGGGAAGCGGAGGGGCAGAGGAGAAAACAGGGGCAGGAGGAAGTGGTAGAGAATGTTTTCACAATTAAGAGGATGAGAGAGTTTCCTGAACACTGTTGAAAAGCTCTGTGAAAATGGAAAGTGCACAAGGGCTGATCTTCTTTCTCAAGAGCGTGCAGAACGTGCTGAGGACATTTTCTTATCTCAGGGACTGGGGGGTAGCAGTGCAAGATTAAAAATTCACCGACTTTTCGGAGAAATGGTGACAAATGGATTGACCTTTTAATGGTTGTGGAAACCAAATCTGGTAGAAGACCAAACTGATATGTTCTAAACTGCAAAACAATATAGATAGATTTAATCAAGTGAATGGGAAAAAAGTAAAAGTTAACAGGTTCCCTGTAAAATGGGAAGAACAGTGAGGGCAGATTGAAGGGCTGAGAGGGGTAGCAGCAGCCAGATTCTTCAGGGAATGTAGGCCACAGTGCTGCTCAGTGTGCTGTCAGCTTCAGCAGCCTGAGCTCCGGGTTCAGACCTTGAGCAACAGCTGGTGTTGCTGTGATACATCCGTGAGGTCCAGTGTTTTGTGGATAGCACATGTAAAGATGTGGTCACCTCACCAACCAGTATTCAGTTCTGAATAGTGATGAGAGTGATGGTTCACCCGGGGAGAGATGGTTCACCCGGGGAGAGATGGTTCACCCGGAGAGTGATGGTTCACCCGGAGAGAGATGGTTCACCCGGGGAGAGATGGTTCACCCGGGGAGAGATGGTTCACCTGGGGAGAGATGGTTCACCCAGGGAGTGCAGCCAGAACCAAGCCCATCAAACCATGGCTGGCCCAGCTGTACAGGGACCAGGGGGAAATTGGAAAAGGAATAGTGATCGGATATTTAATAGTTATGGGAACAGACAAGTGTTTCTGTGGCTGCCGATGTGAATCCTGGATGGGATTTTACCTCCCAGGTGCCAAAGTCAAGGATGCTATTGAGCAGCTGTAGAGCCATCTGAAGGAAGTAGCAGGGGTGGGTGGGGTGGGTGGGGGGAGGGGGGTGGGTGGGGTGGGGTGGCACATGGGGCTGGGGGTGGGGGGGGCCACATTTCAATTTTTTTCTCACTCAAGGGGCAGGTTAGCAAATTTTGGGAAGATAAGTTTTGACACAACATTAAACAATGATTAAAAAAGAAAACAGCTGACATGTGACAAGTAACAACTTGTTGACCAAAAAAAGCAACATCAAAGGAATGAATTGATACATTAAAAAATGAATAATAAATAAAGATGACCTTTAGAGTGTAAAAGGGTGAGTGTGTGTGTAAGGTTCACTCCCAGTCTCTCGCACACGCACACACCCTGCTCCTGCTCTGGGACCCCAGTCACCCTTGGTCTCACCCTGGGACATCCCACCCCAGTCTCACTCCTGCTCCCCGAGGCCCCGTCTCAGGTCTCAGGCCCTGGCCCCCATCTCAGCCCCTGGTCCTATCTCAGGTCTCAGGCCCCAGTGCTGTGAGCCTATCAGCAGCAATTACAGGGAGAAACCAGCCTGTGATTGAATGAGCAGCAACAGTTGAATTTTTCAAATTTAACTCTATTCAATAGACTCCATTGTATGTCTAACAATGTTTGGTGGGCCGAATCTAGGGGGATTCGGGGCCACAATCCGGCCCTAGGGCCACCAGTTTGTCAAACCTGGTGTAGGGGTTAGAGAGGAACAAGAGTTTCTGGAATTTTAACCTCAGTTTCTTTCCAGTCCAATGGGGAAGGAGACATTGTTACATCTAGTTCTTGGGATTGAGATGGATCAAGTAGGGGAACGTTTAGGAGACACTGACAAAAGCATCAAAAAAGTTTAGGTTGGCTATGGGAAAGGACAAACAGCAGCCCAGAGCAAAAATAGTTAATTGTGGGAGGACCAAATTCCATGGGATGACAATATATCTGGCCCAGATAATTTGGAATCAAGACTGGCAGGGAAAACTATTATGGAACAATGGGCTGCCTTTAAAGTGGAGTTAGTTCCAGAACAGTCAAGGAACATTCCTACAAGGGAGAGAGGGAGGACAAACAGTCAAGGAACATTCCTACAAGGGAGTGAGGGAGGACAAACAGTCAAGGAACATTCCTACAAGGGAGAGAGGGAGGACAAACAGTCAAGGAACATTCCTACAAGGGAGAGAGGGAGGACAAACAAATCCAGAGCTCCCTGGATGACAAGAGGTTAAGACGAAGCAGAAAAAGGTACATATGACAGACGTCAGGTGGATAATACAATTGAGAATTATGTCAAATCTAAAACGTTCAGAGGGAAATTGAAAAAAAAAACAAATAAGAGAAGCAAGTCTTCCATTGGCATGTGAATAATAAAAGAATGGTAAAAGGAAGAATGGGCTAATTAGGGACCAAAAAGGGGATTTACACATGGAGGCAGAGGGCATGGTTGAAGTAATAAATAAGTATTTTGCATCTATCTTTACCAAGGAAGAAAATACTTCCCAGGTCATGGTGAAAAAGGAGGTAGTCGAGACACTTGATGGGTTAGAAATTGTAAAGAGGAGGTATTAGATAGGCTGGAGAATGGTGCTGAACATTTTGCAATCATCAGCGAACATCCCCACTCCTGACCTTATGATAGAAGGAAGGTCATTGATGAAGCAGCTGAAGATGGTTGGGCCGAGGACACTACCCTGAGGAACTCCTGCTGTGATGTCCTGGAGCTGAGATGATTGACCTCCAACAACCACAACCATCTTCCTTTGTGCTAGGTATGACTCCAACCAGTGGAGAGTTTTCCCCTGATTCCCACTGACTCCAGTTTTGCTAGGGCTCCGTTTAAATTGCTGCCTTGATGTCAAGGGCAGTCACTCTCACTTCATCTCTGGAGTTCAGCTCCTTTGTCCATGTTTGCGGTTGAGGTGTAGAAGGTGATGGAGGAATGGAGTAGGGTGTCCCGGGGGGAACGATCCCTGCGGAATGCCACCAGGGGGGTGAAAGGAAGATGTGTTTGTGGTGGCATCATGCTGGAGTTGGCGGAAATGGCGGAGGATGATCCTTTGAATGCAGAGGCTTGTTGGGGTGATAAGTGAGGACAAGGGGGACCCTATCATTGTTCTGGGAGGGAGGAGAAGGTGTGAGGGTGGATACGTAGGAGATGGGCCGGACACGTCAACCACCGTGGGTGGAAAACCTCGGTTAAGGAAGAAGGAAGACATGTCAGAGAAACTCTTTTGGAAAGTGGCATCATCAGAACAGATGCGACGGAGGCGAAGGAACTGAGAGAATGGGATGGAGACCTTAGACGAAGCGGGGTGTGAGGAGCTGAGTTACCCTGGTGGAACCCAAACTGAGCATCAGTGATAAAAGCAAAAAACTGCGGATGCTGGAAATCCAAAACAAAAATAAAAATACCTGGAAAAACTCAGCCAGTCTGACAGCATCTGCGGAGAGGACCACAGTTAACATTTTGAGTCCTTATGACTCTTCAACAGAACTAAGGAAACATAGAACAGAGGTGAAATATAAGCTGGTTTAAGGTGGGGGGGGGGTGGGACAAGTAGAGCTGAATAGAGGGCCAGTGATAGGTGGAGGCAAAGAAGAGATTGTCAATGAGGTCTAAGACAAAAGGACAAAGGGGTGTTGATGGTGGTGATATTAGCTAAGGAATGTGCTAATGGTGACATTAAGGGTAGAAAGCAGGACGAGCAAGGTACAGATAGTGCTAGTAGGGATGGGGTTGGGGGGGAAGGGATCGAAATAGGCTAAAAGGTAGAGATAAAACAATGGATGGAAATACATTTAAAAATAATGGAAATAGGTGGGAAAAAAAAATCAATATAAATTATTGGAAAAAGGGAGATCAGAAAGGGTGTGGGGATGGAGGAGAGAGTTCATGATCTGAAGGTGTTGAACTCAATATTCAGTCCGGAAGGCTGTAAAGTGCCTAGTCGGAAGATGAGGTGCTGTTCCTCCAGTTTGTGTTGAGCTTCACTGGAACAATGCAGCAAGCCAAGGACGGACATGTGGGCATGAGAGCAGGGTGGAGTGTTGAAATGGCAAGCGACAGGGAGATCTGGCTCATGCTTGTGGACAGACTGAAGGTGTTCCGCAAAGCGGTCACCTCGTCTGTGTTTGGTCTCTCCAATGTAGAGAAAACTGCATTGGGAGCAGCGAATGCAGTAGACTAAGTTGAGGGAAGTGCAAGTGAAATGCTGCTTCATTTGAAAAGAGTGTTTGGGCCCTTGGACAGTGAGGAGAGGCGAAGTAAAGGGGCAGGTGTTGCACCTTCTGCGGTTGCATGGGAAGGTGCCGTGGGAGGGGGTTGAGGAGTAGGGGGTGATGGAGGAGGGGACCAGGGTGTCCCAGAGGGAATGATCCCTGTGGAATGCCGCCAGGGGGTTGAAGGGAAGATGTGTTTGGTGGTGGCATCATGCTGGAGTTGGCGGAAATGGCGAAGGATGATCCTTTGAATGCGGAGGCTGATGGGGTGATAAGTGAGGACAAGGGGGACCCTATCATTGTTCTGGGAGGGAGGAGAAGGTGTGAGGGCGGATGCCCAGGAGATTGGCCGGACATGGTTGAGGGCCCTGTCAACCACCGTGGGTGGAAAACCTCGGTTAAGGAAGAAGGAAGACATGTCAGAGGAACTGTTTTGGCAAGTGGCATCATCAGAACAGATGCAACAGAGGCGAAGGAACTGAGAGAATGGGATGGAGTCCTTACAGGAAGCAGGGTGTGAGGAGCTGTAGTCGAGGTAACTGTGGGAGTCGGTAGGCTTGCAATGAATATTGGTGGACAATCTATCACCAGAAACTGAGACAGAGAGGTCAAGGAAGGGAAGGGAAGGGTCAGAGATGGACCATGTTAAAATGATGGAGGGGTGGAAATTGGAAGCAAAATTAATAAATTTTTCCAGGTCCAGACGAGAGCATGAAACAGCACCGAAGTAATCATCGATGTACCGGAGAAAGAGTTGTGGGAGGGGGCTGGAGTAGGACTGGAACAAGGAATGTTCCACATACCCCATAAAGAGACAGGCAATACTGGCTGAGCATCAGTGAGCAGGTTATTGCTGAGTAAATGCTGCTTCATAGCACTGTCCATGATCTGTTCCATCACTTTACTGATGAATAATGGTAATGCGGTTGATGTGGTGTACCTGGATTCCCAAAAGATATATGATAAGATGTAGCCGAGCAGACCTGTGAACAAAGTTAGAGCTCATAACATAAAAATAGCAGGAGCAACATGGATCCAAAGTGTGAGTGGCAGAAAACAGAGAATATAGTGGTGAACGGTTGTTTTTCAGACTGGAGGAAAGTTTATAGCGGATGTCCGCAGGGATCAGCGTTAGGACCCTTGCTCTTTGGTGTACAAGGCTCAATTTCAAAATTTGAAGATGACATTAAACTTGGAAGCATTGTAAACTGTAAGGAGGATAAACTTCAAAAGGACATTGGTTGGTGGAATGGGTGGAATAGCGTCAGAGGAAGTTTAATGCAGAGAAATGTGAAGTGATTCATTTGGAAGGACACAGAGAGGCAATATAAAATAAAGGATATAATTCTAAAGGAGATGCAGGAACAGAGAGATCTGGGGATGTAAGTGCACAAATTACTGAAGGTTGTGGGACAGGCCGAGGGAGAGAGGTTAAAAAGAATCCTGGTCTTTGTAAATAGGGCCATCGAATACAGCTAAGATACATCTAAAACTCATGTTCAGCTGGAGTATTGTGTCCAGTTCTGGGCACCACGGTTGTGAAGGCATTAGAGAGTGTGCAAACCCTGGCGCTCCCTCCTTAACCAGCACTGTGGGTGTACCTATACCACATGGTGGATCAAGAAGGCAGCTCAGCACTACCTTCTCAAGGGCAAGGATGATGCTAGGAATGAGGAACTTCAATTATGTGTATAGACTAGAGAAACTGGGGCTGTCCTTTTTAGGGAAGAGAAAGTTGAGAGTCAATTTCATAATCATGAGGGGTTTGGCCAGGGTAGTTAGGGAACCCATTTAGCGGAAGGATCAAGAATGAAAGGATTTTGGCAAAAGATTGGCAAAAGAAACACATTCGACATGAAACCTTTTTTATGCAGTGAGTGGTTCGGATCTGGAATGTACTGCCTGAGAGTGTGGTGGAGGAAGGTTCAATTGTGGCTTTCAGAAGGGAATTGGATAATTATCTGAAGAGGAAAAATTGCAAGGAAAAGGAAGGGGAGTGGAACTAGGTAAGCTGGCATGGACAGAATGGGCTGGATGGCCTCTTCCTGTGCCGTGACTACATTTAGGTCACTTATATAAGCATTCAAATCAACTGAGGTTGGAGGCAGCATGTCAATGTTCAAGGTAATCAGTGCATAGGCACTTTGGTTCGGCTCACATTGTAGAGAAGTATAATGGAATTTTTTTTAAATCTCAGAACAAATACATAATGGACACTTCAATTATTTATATGCTGATGCAAAATATTGAAAAGGGAATGTTAGAACAACCATCCCATGGTGTATAAAGAAAATAGTCATGTAGTCCATATCTGAGACATTATTAGATGATGGCACAGAAATTCATCCAAAATATTCAAGGTGGGTGGATAGACAGAAAGGAGGGTGACTTGTTTGTTTGATTTAAAACTCTCGAGAGATACAGTTTTGCTTCATCAGGTTCAGCTGAAGCTGTCAGGTTCACAGGCCGGAAATATTTTTTTGTAATCCTGATCAGGCATCTGAACATAAAAACTGGAAATACTTGGCAACTCTGGCAGCATCTGCAGAGAGAGAAACCGAGTTAATGTTTCAGGTCAATGACCCTTCTTCAGACTTCTAGGCCTGGGTTTTCACCAAGTCGGCTTGACTCCAGAGCCCTTTAAAAGTGACAGGCAGATCCTGATTCCGGGATTCCCAACTCCATTCCCACGCTGTGTGATTTTTGGGAGTGCCTTTAAAGGATGGTGGGTGCGTCCTGTCAGAAGCCCACATCTCAGACTCCTGACCTGGCAGGCTCCATTGCTGACAGAGGTATCTCCTACTCCTCCGCAATTTTCATGGAGTTGTGCCAGGTTTTAAAGGACCCGTGGTTCGCGGCCCCTTAGAGGAGTTGTGAACAGGTTTGAATCTGAGGACCTTTTAAATGGTAAATTCAAAATGTCCTCCTCATTCCCCCTCAGCCAGGCACTGCCCTTCCACCCATCCCCCATGTCCCCTCATGGCCCTTATACCAGGACACAGCACTTATATTCCCATTAACTCACTGTGCACTTTCTAGAACCCATGAACACCACAGTGTAAAGTGGGATGCCAAAAAAAGCTCTGTAAAAAATGTAACCCATTGATCACTTTCTCCTATGAAAAAACCTAGATGACAAAATAAAAGTGTCAATCATCCAGGACCTATGAATTTTCAAAAACCACAAACCACAAGCAGTTGAAACCACTTACTTATATCAACAAACATTGTGAATTTGACCACAGAGATCCCACAATCAGTGATGTGATAATGACCAGATAATTTTATTTCGGGATAGTTGAGGGAAAAATATTGGACAGGGCACCAGAGGAGAATGGCCCTATCCTTCATCAAACTGCCATGGACTCTTTTACATCTGTGTTACAGATAGGGGAGGGAGGCAGACTGAACTCTTTTATATGTCTTGCCGTCTGTTTATAGGTAAAGATGTTTTAATTTTATTGATTGTGTTTTATAGTCTGTTTATGAAGTTCATTTTAAAGTGACTTGCAACAAACTCTCTTTAGTGTTAAATCAGATGTATTATTTATTCACACATTCAAACCCAGGAAATGGTTGTCTCAATTACATACACATACTCAAGCACACAAGAAGGAGATTGGAAATACAAGAGTTTTACAACTAGGAATAACTTAGAACAAAAAAAATCAAAAGACAGGAATATTAAATCACATACATCTCAGAGTCCAGAATGTCAGATTTTAGTGAGTGTTCTTTCTTGTAAGAGTTAAAGTTTGGGTGGGTTTTGCTAGCTGAAAGCAGGAGTTGCAGAATTCTTTCAAGGTTGATGATGACGCAGCAAAATGAAGTTGGTATTTAGAGACTTGATCTGCTTTACAGGAGATGGCAGGAATCTTTCAGAAAACCAGGCTTTGAGGAATTTAGACTTGAGGCAGGCTTTGTTGTCAGATTGGAGTAAGCTTTGGTGTTGACATGTTGGATGTTAACAGCCAACGGCTCTGGGGGTCCAGGAATGTAACGTTTAAACTGTCCACAGGCTGCAGGAGTTTAAATCATGTGGTGTTTAATCCATTGCTTACCTTAGGAGATAGATGGTGGCTATTAGCGCCTCTGCAGGTCTAATGCGTTTTGATGCCCTTTCCTTGCTATATAAGACAAGGCTGGTGAGACAGACCACCTGCTGCTCCCTTGTTTCATTGATTATAATGGGTCCATACAATGATAGGTGTGCGATTCCACAAGGATCAGGGTTGAACTTTGTTTTGTAATTATTGTTGGAAGTGCCAACTTGCAAATCATGTGACCTGTAGCAGCCCTGTTTTTTGTCCAGCAAAGTCCATTTTTAAGTAAGTAGAAAGTAAGGTTTGATTAACACAGTTTGAGATTTCTTTCATGTCTAATGGGCCTGACGATTTGCTTCAGTTTAACATCTCATCCGAAAGATATCACATCTGACAGTGCAGCACACTCTCAGTACTGCAGTAGATTGTCAGCCTGGATTTATTGCTGATGTCTCTGGAGTGGGACTTGAACCCAGGATCGAAGAAAGCCTTCTTTGTTCTTTAGTGCCCCATTGGTTTTTTTGTTAATTCTCTTGCCTTTGATTTTCTTATAAAAGCCTTCAATTGAATCTTTACATTGATCACAAGTCTTTATACTCACATCCCTTCTACCTCTTTTATTGCCGCCCTCCATACTTTTGGCATTTTTCCTGAGTTACTGTCCTTGACTGTATTGTATACCTCCTTCTCAAATTTTTATTTTTGACTAAACTCTCATGGCCAAGGCAGACAGATTAAACTGATAGTAATGCTTTGTTCACACCAAGTGAAATGGCCTTCATCTTTTAATCTCCCTCAGCAGCTCCAGCTCTCTTCCTGAAATTAACAGGCACAGTTGTTGAGATTTTACATTCAAGATTTAATTTTGCGGCAGTGAACAGATCATTTGGGCCTTTAATTGCTTAGGAGTCAATTATCATCTGGCTGCCTTCAGCGTCTATTATCAATCCTTTTGGCAGAAATCACCCTTCACTTGAATGTGGGGTCACTGTACACATTATCCCTTGGTGACCTGGCAGTTTCTGAATGTTTCAGAACTTGAGAGCACTCACTCATTCAGCTTTCCAGTTTGCAAGCTGTTGCATTATTGCCTTTCAGTGATAAAAGGTACATTATGGTTCATCTAAAGTGCCAATTGTGGGTCTGTGGGTAGTGCTCTCACTGGGGCTCTCGCTAGGGTCCTAATCCTATCCTAGGAACCTGAGCAGGAATGGCCAGGCTGACACTCCAGTGCAGTACTGAGGGAGAGCTGCTATATCAGAGGTGCCATCCTTTGGATAAACGGAGGCCCCTGTCTGCTCTCCAGGATGCAAAAGATTCTATGGCACCATTTAAAAAAGAACAGGAGAGTTCTTCCCAGTGCCCTGCTCAATAATTATCCCTCAAACAACATCTGGAAAAAAATTATCTGGTCATTATCGTGTTGTTGCTTGTGCAACTGAACATATTGACTGCTGTATTTTCAGCACATTGACTACAATGCCTATGCTTCAGAACTATTTTAATTCCCTTTTAAGGGATCACTCCATTTCACTTCCATTGCACCACACTGACTTTAATGATCATTCATTATCCTTGATATTCCAAGCTTGAATACGATTTTAAAAGTGGTAGTGGCAGCAGCTTGCAGCTGTCATAGTTAAAGATCTAGTCTTTGTGTGAGAGACTCTGATACCATTCGTGGTGAGTTTAATGTGCATACTGGAGCTCCAATAGATTCTTGAACAGCTGAATCATTTCTCTGAAGTTTGGTAATGGCTTTCACCTCAATCTATCACATTGCTGAAATGAAATTATAGCCATAAAAGGAGTTTCACTTATTTTTAGGAGGGCACACAACCAGATTATATTGTTCAGTAGAAACAGATAAACACAATAGTTTGTACTTTAGTTCCATAACGCAGTAAATTAAGAGGGTTTATCAGACAATGGATTTTAGTCAGATTTTCCTGAGCTTTTGCACAAACAAAGAATCCATCCAAAGTTTGTCACTGAGTGATTCACCAAATAATCACGGCTGATCCAGTGGGAGGTTCAAGGTGACCTGGGGATTCAGGCACATAAATTATTAAGAGTTGGGTTGACAACCAATCAGCATCTTTTCTCCTGTAGTATAAAGTGTTGTAATTGTTTGAAATTTAACATCCTTGTGATTGTCCTGATGAGTGTGAGAGAAAAAGCTTTGTCAACATGTCTCTCTTTACAGTAATATAAACATATCATGAACGGTTACACAAAATAGTCAAAAGGCCTCTTTATCAATAGAAGTAGCGAAAGGTGAAATTTGGAAACCAGTGACCAAATTCACTCTATAAGATCTGCTTAAAATTATATTTCCAGTTCCTCAGTAGAGAGAGGTGATAGTCTCCCTAAACTGCTTATTTTTGCCTGCAATCAGTGAATATGAACCAATCTGATCAGTTCACCAGGAATCAAGGAGCCAGTTTCTGTAACGACGGATCAAAGGTTATCCTTGGGTTATCTGGCAGCCCGCTCCATTAGTTATACCTCTCCCTTCACCCTTCAGCTTGAATATCATTGTCCGGTAATTTGCTGGAAGTTACAAGGGCAATAGGGCATCTAGGAACCCCAGTGAGCGACGGAACCAACAGGGGCAATAGTGCAGCTAGGAACCTAGATGAGTGATGAGACCAACAGGGACAGTAGGGCATCTTGGAACCTCAGTGAGTGACTGGACCAACAGTCAATCTCCTTAGCAAGTGAGATTTTGGAACTGAGAACTAAGCAGGAGAACGACGGAGAAGAAAATGTGCTGATTGGGGTCAAATCAGATAGAGAAAGAGAAATAAAGAGAGAGAAAGAAAGATTGGATTAATAGAGAAAAGAAAAATAAAGGAAAGTTATGAAAAACATTGAAGTGCTTTAAATCTCCCACAGCAATGTACTATATGCTGGAATGAGGCTCCACAGTTTAAATTATTCCCTTTCTGAGAGTTTGATTGGTGTGCATTAATAATTATCAGGTTGTTAGAAAGGTACTTGTGCTGTTAATTATCAGCCCTAACTTTCTGCAGCGAGTTTAATGGGTAATTAATGTGAAAACCCAGAAGAGCCATAATGATAACAAGAAAGCAAAGGGCAAGATACCATTTGGGCAAAGAAAATTGTGGAGCAGGGTAAACTGAGCAGCAAGTTCCAGAGATTCATTACTCCCGATGTATCCTTTCAGCCCCTGAATTTGGTGGCCAATCTGCCACTCATGCTCAGGCACATTGTTAACGAGCTATTATTTCTCCAGGATGATTTGCTGTGGGGTTTTTGAAATCAAGTTGATAGTTGTTGCTCCAGAATGTTCGGTCACCAGAGACCCTGATCCTGCTTTCTGGGGAGTCCAGGGTCCACGAATGGAAAACAGGCTGCAATTTGGACACCCCTATTTGGACAGAAGAAGATTCCCTTCACAAAGAATGATGACTGATTGAGAGTTTGATAAGTTTGGATGAGTGGCAAAGATTTTGAATTTACCTAAAACTACTCTAACTGATATTTTAGTGGAGGTGTAAAACTGTTTGAAATCATGAAAGGAGGAATAACAAATGAACTGAGGAAACATTGATACCGAGTGGTTTGAGAGGCAGCTACATTGGGTGACGGTTATTTAATTGGACAGATGGTATTTTCCAGCTGTCACTGCTAAAAGCAGAAGGTTAACTTCAACCAAAGTTCACATTTCAATTTTTCATACCTTTGAGTGCTTATCCTGAAGGTGAAAGTGGAGCCATTAAACCTAGTTTTTAACCGGCAGCAGTGAAATTATTCAATACAAAAACATTAGGAAAATACAGCTGCCAAGATATGTTAACACCTGCAAGGTTTACAGCCTTGGTTCAATGGAACAAAAGATGAAAGCCTAATTTGTGCTTGCTGGAAAAAAGTGGATTATTTTAGAACATTCTTGCCTTGCTGGTCTTCCAGAGGAGTGAGGGGATGGGGAGCCTGTTTGAGCTTCAAGAGGAGGGTACACAACTCTTTCTCAAGAGGGATGCAGCCTGACTGTCAAACAGATAGCATCAGGTCAGTCGCATGTGATATTGAACAGCTGTCAGTCCCCATGCCCAACATTGCACGTGACAACTAGCACACGGAAATTCCACTTTCATTATTCTCCGAGGGTGTATGCCTGTCAAAAGTGTTGGAATCGTTAACGGTTAAACATTGATGATGGATTGTTCATGCCAGAATTAAAGGTGCACCATTCTCCATCGGAAAAAGTGTTTGGAAAACACATTTGTTTGCCAACCTGTTTCATAAACTGTGGCTATGTGCATCATCACATCATTTAGATGTGATACCAGGGTGACTGAAATGGCACACAACCTTTCTGCTTCTATTTCCCCTTTGGATAGGAAATAGGTTTTAAAAAATATAGGTTTGCCAAGTATTTTTACCTTGACAGCTTCTCCTTTAATATTCAGCTTACTAGATGTCCCCAGGCCAGCAGGGGTCAGTCCAGAACTATTGCGGTGGACTGGAGGAAGCTGATGCCTCGATGGGGGACAGGTGGGATGCTGGATCTGTATCCCCGGTCACAGCTTCCTCCTCAAAATTGGTTTTGGTCATCGATGGGACATCATAGAGGGAGTTCTCGAGAATTCTTATTCCCTGAATTGATCCAACATCCTTTAAAACTGTTTTTGCTGCCTCTCTTGGGAGATTAGCTGACTGCTAACGGCTGCAGGTTTCCGAATGGTTAGTCACCACATGGCTGAGTGGGACTGGCTCGGGGGCAGCTGGTCCCTTTTCAATGTTAATTATTATTGTTCACATTGTAAAATTTCTTGATGCACTTGGACCTAAGTGAAAAAGGTCTGTGGAAAGTTCCAACTGGAGCTTATGTTCCTGATTTTCCCATTGCATTGAGCGTGCTGAGCTGCAAGGCACCTTCTTAAAAATTCTTTCATGGGATGTGGGCATCGCTGGCTGGGCCAGTATTTATTACCCATCCCTAATTGCCCTTGAGAAGGTGGTGGTGAGCTGCCTTCTTCGACCCCTGCAGTCCATGTGGGTGAAAAAAATTCTTCCTCACATCCCCTCTAAATCTCCTGTCCCTTACCTTAAATCTATGCCCCCTGGTTACTGATCCTTCCACCAAGGGGAAAGTTCCTTCCTGTCTACCCTATCTATGACCCTCATAATTTTATACACCTTAATCATGTCCCCCCTCAATCTCCTCTGCTCCAGGGAAAATAACCCCAGTCTATCCAATCTCTCCTCATAACTAAAACTCTCCAGCCCAGGCAACATTCTGGTAAATCTCCTCTGCACTCTCTCTAGTGCAATCACATCCTTCCTATCATGTGGATTCCAGAATTGCCAGAAATACTCTAGCTGTGGCCTAACCAGCATTTTATACAGTTCCAGCATAACCTCCCTGCTCTTATATTCTATTCCATTAGCTAATAAAGGCAAGTATCCCATATGCCTTCTTAACCACCTTATCTACCTGTCCTGCTACCTTAAGGGTCCGGTGGACATGTACACCAAGGTCCCTCTAATCCTTGGTCTTCCCAGGGTCCTACCATTCATCGTGTATTCCCGTGCCTTGTTTGTCCTGCCCAAGTGCATCACCTCACATTTATCCAGATTAAATTCCATTTGCCACTGATCACCCATCTGACCAGCCTGTCTAATCCTCTTGTAATCTAAGGCTATCCTCCTCACTATTTACCACCCCACCAATTTTCGTGTCATCCGCGAACTGACTAATCAACTCTCCTACGTTCAAGTCTAGATCGTTTATATATACCACAAACAGCAAGGGACCCAGCACCAATCCCTATGGATCCCCACTGGCCATAAGCATCCAGTCACAAAAATACCCCTCGACCATCACCCTCTGCTTCCTGCCACTCAGCCAATTCTGGATCCAATTTGCCAAATTGCCCTGGACCCCATGGGCTTTTACCTTCGTTATCAGTCTCCGAAGTGGGACCTTATCAAAAGCCTTGCTGAAGTCCAAGTAGACTACGTCAAATGCATTGCCCTCATCTACACACCTGGTCACCTCTTCTAAAAATTCAATCAAATTGGTCAGACATGACCTCCCCTTAACAAAACCATGTGGACTGTCCTTCATTAATCCCTGCCTCTCTAAGTATAGATTAATTCTGTCTCTCAGAATTGCTTCCAACAGTTTCCCCACCACTGAGGTTAGACTGACAGGCTTGTAGTTCCCTAGTTTATCCCTTCCTCCCTTCTTGAATAACAGTACCACTTTGGCTGTCCTCCAGTCCTCTGGCACCTCTCCTGTGGCCAGAGAGGTATTGAAAATTATTGCCAGTGCCCCTTCTATCTCCTCCTTTGCCTCACTCAACAGCCTGGGATATATTTCATCTGGGCCTGGAGATGTATCTACTTTTAAGCCTGCCAGACCACTTAGAATCTCCTCCCTATCTATGCTAATTTCTTTACTTATATCACAGTCCTTCTGCCTGATTTCCATACCCACGTCGTCCCTCTCACTTGTGAACACCGACACAAAGTATTCATTTAGAACCCTACCTACGTCTTCCGGCTCCTCACACAAATTACCACTATGGTCCTTAATGGGCCCTACTCTTTCCCTAGTTATCCTCTTACTCTTAATGTACTTGTAAAATAACTTTGGCTTTTCCTTTATTTTACCTGCCAATGTATTTTCATGCCCCCTTTTTGCTCTCCTAATTTCCTTTTTAAGTTCCCCTCTACACATTCGATACTCCTCCAGGGCTTCTGCTGTTTTGAGCCCTCAGTATCTGCCATAAGCCTCCCTCTTTCTCTTTATCCAATCCTGTATATCCCCCAACATCTAGGGTTCCCTGGATTTGTTGGTCCCACCGTTTGTCTTTACTGGAATATGTTGGCCCTGTACTCTCCCCATTTCCTTCTTGAATGAGTCCCACTGCTCTGACACAGATTTACCTAAAAGTAGCTGTTCCCAGTCCACTCTGGCTAAATCATATCTGATCTTATTAAAATCGGTCTTCCCCCAATGTAGAACTCTGATTTCTGGCCCATCCTTGTCCTTTTCCATAACAGCCTTGAATCTAATAGACTTATGATCACCATCTGCAAAATGCTCCCCCACTGATACCTCTACCACTTGCCCGGCTTCATTCCCTGAAATTAAGTCCATGGTCACCCCCTCTCTTATAGAACCTTCTACGTACTGGCTTAAAAAGCTCTCCTGGATGCATTTTAAGAATTTTGCTCTCTCTAAACCTATCACATTATGACTAACCCGGTCAATGTTGGGGAAGTTGAAATCCCCCACTATTATTCTTACAATTCTCTGAAATTTGCCTGCATATCTGCTGTTCTATTTCTCTGACTGTTTAGGGGCCTATAGACATGTGATTGCTCCTTTTTTGTTTTTAGGTTCTATCCATATGGTTTCATTTGAGGAGCCGTCTAAGATGTCATCCCTCCTTACTGCTGTAATTGATTCCTTGATCAATATTGGGATACCCCCTCCTCTTTTACCTCCTTCCCTATATCGCCTGAAGACTCTATATCCTGGAATATTAAGCTGCCAATCCTGCCCCTCTCTCAACCATGTCTCTGTGACAGCCATGACATTATACTTCCATGTGTTAATTTGTGCCCTCAGCTCATCTGCCATATTCATCAGACTCCTTGCATTAAAATAAATACCCTCCAGTCTTGCCAAACTCCCTTGTGCCTTTACCAGCCTATAATTTCTATGCCTTCCAAACTCACTTGCTCTCTCTTCTAATTTTGGCTGTGCAGCTACCCCTGCTGAAACTCCTCTCAAGTTCCCTCTGCCAAGTTAGCTTAAACCCTCCCCAACAGCACTAGTAAACCTCCCCGCAAGGATGTTGGTCCCATTCTGGTTCAGGTACAACCCGTCCGCTTTGTATAGGTCCCACCACCCCCAGAAACGGGGGCAGTCACTGAAAACAGTGGCAAGGCCAGCATTTGTTGCCCATCCTTAATTGCCCTTGAACTGAGTGGCTGAGTGGCATTTCAGAGGGCTGTTAAGAGTCAACCACAATGCTATGGGTCTGGAGTCACATGCAGGCCAGACCAGGTACGGGTGGCAGATATCCTTCCCTGAAGCACACTGATGAACCAGATGGATTTTTTCAACAATCAATACCAGGACTAGTTTTTATTTGAACCCATATCCCAATCGCATTAACCTGGGCCTCTGTGGTACTAATCCAGTGACGTTACTGCAATGCCACCTCCTCCACCCCCTGTGGTGGAGGCTTCGCTGGGGAATGAGTGTGAAGGAGGCAGGTCAATGGGATCAGAAAGTGGGGGGGAGGGGGACACTGGGTGTGAGAGTGGAGGAGGGATCACAGTATGTGGGAGTGTGGGAAGGGTCATTGGGTGTGGCAGTGGGGAGGGGCTGAAGTTTGTGGGAGTTGGGGAGGGGTCGCTGGGTATGGGTGTGGGGGACCAGTCTATTGGAGTAGGAGGGGGAAGCTAAGTTTCCCGGCTGCTGACCTGATTTGAAATAACATTTGTGCGGAAAATCTCTAGGCCCTAAGTTCTGGAATTCCCTCCCTAAATCTCATCACATTGTTACCTGTCTCTCCTCGAGTATTGCTGAAAAAGAAGCTCTTTTGTTGAAGCTTTTCATCTTGCACTCATCAGAACAATTTGCAAGAAAATACCAATGTCAGGGAAAACATCATATTCGCACTGTCTGAGAAGAGAGTGCTGATTGGTTGGCAAGTGGACTCTGATTGGTAGAGGCATTGCCATGGGGAATGGACCAGTGGATGGTGACTGACAGTTAACTGCCAATCATTGTTTGAAATTTAAACCAATCAGCTTCGCTCTTAATTCTTAGCACACTGAGGTGTATTTAGCAAATGTTTCCCTCTTGCAGAATAACATCCAATGTTGACACTGTATTTTGAGTTTTGCAAGCACGGGCTTGTTGGGTACAGTCTGTACCCTGCCCGTTGCAAACAGTGGAAGGTACATGCTGTTTGATACGATCTGCCAGTCTTTGGGACGTACGGCCTAGATACCTAGCATCACACTGGCACTGAAATTCATACACCACATTACTCCTTTGTGTGATAGGCAGAATACCTTTTTGGCTTAACGGCAGCATCCTGTTAGTGGGAAATATCACTCTTGCTGCCACTGCACAGCTAGCTTTACCTGTTGCTCAAATTTTTGAGATACCTTGCCCTTCCAGGGTAATCTGCGGTAGACTGGGCACTTTTCAGGGCCAAAAGTGATAGCTTCCCGCCTGTTCATGCAATATACATCGCCAAATGATCTGATCAGGACAGCCATTATCTTGCCTTTGCGCCATATTATGAGAGGCTGAGAGAGAGTAAATAGGAAGCTCCTATCTCCTCTCTCTCCTCCTTTAAGGTGCTCCTTATCACCACCATCTTTGACCAAGTTTTCAGTCATCTGCTCTAGTAAATCTCTATGTAGCTCTGAGTCAATCTTTGTTAGGTAAACCCCTGTGAACTCCTTGGAACATTCTAGAATGTTTTTCCATGTTGAAGTCATTATCTCATGAAAGGTCTAGATAGAGAGAAACTTACCCATTGGTGGAAG
Source organism: Carcharodon carcharias (assembly GCF_017639515.1). Lineage (NCBI taxonomy): Eukaryota > Metazoa > Chordata > Chondrichthyes > Lamniformes > Lamnidae > Carcharodon > Carcharodon carcharias. The sequence goes on from NW_024470686.1 coordinate 509,770, forward strand.
GGTTGAGAACCAGATGGCACAGATTTAAAGTGATTGGCAAAAGAACCAAAGCCATACACGTCTGGTCACCACTTTACAGGAATAATATGAGAGAGGGTAAAGGGGAGATTTATGAGAAACAGAAGATGATGGTTTAGTGCTAATGTCACTAGACTAGTAACCCAGAGGCCCAGGCTCACAGTCTGGGGAAATGGGTTCAAGTCCTGACATGACAGCTGATGGAATTTGAATTCAGTTAATAAATCTGGAATATAATGCTACTCTCGGTAATGGTGACCATGAAACTGTCGTTGATTCTTTGCCAGTGACACCCACATCCTGTGAAAGAATGAAAAAGTTGAGTAATTGTGAATTTTAGCTATGAGGAAAGATTGGGCAGGCAGGGTTTGTTTTCTTGGGAACAGGGGGGATTTAATTGAGGTGTATAAAATGATGAGGGGCAGGGATAGAGCAAATAGGAAGCTCCTATTTCCATTAGCAGAGAGATCGATAGTGCATAGATTTAAAGTAGCTGGTGGAAAGGTTAGAGGGGAGTTCAAAGGAATATTTTCCACCCAGAGGATGGTGGAGGTCTTCGTGGAAGATGATAATGTAGTGGAAATGTCACTAGACTAGTAATCCAGAGATCCAGGCTAATGCTCTGGGGACATGGGTTCAAATCCCACCATGGCAGCTGGTGGAATTTAAATTCAATTAATAAATCTGGAATTGAAAATTAGTCTCAGTAATGGTAACCATGAAACTATCATCAGTTGTTATAAAAATCCAACAGGTTCACTCATATCACTTAGGGAAGGGAATCTGCCATCCTTACCTGGTCTGACCTATATGTGACTCCAGAGCTAGAGTAATGAGGTTGACTATTAACTGCCCTCTGAAACAGCTCAAAGGCAATTAGGGAAGGGCAACAAATACTGGCCTCGCCAGTGACACCCACATCCTATGAATGAATTAAAAAAACAGATCTGCAACTCACTACCTGAAAGGGTGGTGGAGGCAGAAACCCTCATCCTATTTAAATGAGCACTTGAGATGCTGCAATCTACAGACTGAGAGCTGGGAGTTGGGATTAGACTGGATAGCTTGTTTTGGGCAACATGGATATGATAGGCTGAATGGTCTGCTTCTGTCTCTGAAATCTTTGTATGTTTTGATGATATGAGGAAGAACAGAACGAGTGGTTATGATCAGGGATGCACTGCCTGAGAGTCCGATGGAGGCTGATTCAATCACAGCTTTCAAAACAGAATCATGTAAACATCTGAAAGGAAAAGACTTACAGTGTTATTGGAAAGGGCAGGAAAATAGGATTGGCTAAATTGCTATTAGAGAACCAGCAGAGACTCGATGGGCTGATTGGCCTCTTTCTGTTCTCTAACTATTGTATTATTCAATAGCAGAATCACAGAATCACAGAATCACACAGTGCAGAAGAGGCCCTTCGGCCCATCAAGTCTGCACTGACACGTGACAAACACCTGACCTACCTACCTAATCCCATTTACCAGCACTTGGCCCATAGCCTTGAATGTTATGACGTGCCAAGTGCTCATCCAGGTACTTTTTAAAGGATGTGAGGCAACCCGCCTCCACCGCCCTCCCAGACAGTGCATTCCAGACCGTCACCACCCCCTGGGTAAAAAGGTTTATCCTCACATCCCCCTTAATCCTCCTGCCCCTCAAAACTTCCTAATGTCATGCTGGTCATTGAATACTTACTTGTCAAATTACTCCTTCCAAAGTTTGTCACCTCAAACCTTTCAGGATTAAATTCCATCTGCCACTTATCCGCCCGTTTGACCATCCTGTCAACATCTTCCTATAGCCCAAGACACTCAGCCTCACTGTTAACCACCCGGCCAATCTTTGTGTCATCCACAAACTTACTAATCCTACCCCCCACATGGTCATCTATGTCGTTTATATCAATGACAAACAATAGGGGGCCCAGCACAGATCCCTGTGGTACGCCACTGGACACTGGCTTCCAGTCACTAAAGCATCCTTCTGTCATCACCCTCTGTCTCCTACAACTAAGCCAATTTTGAATCCACCTTATCAAATGACCCTGTATCCCATATGCATTTGCCTTCTTTATAAGTCTCCCATGTAGGACCTTGTCAAAGGCTTTGCTGAAATCCATATAAACTACATCAACTGCGCTACCCTCATCTACACACCTGGTCACCTCCTCAAAACATTCAATCAAACTTGTTAGACATGATCTCCCTCTGACAAAGCCATGCTGACTATCCCTGATCAAACCTTGCCTCTGCAAGTGGAGATAGATACTCTCCTTCAGAACTTTCTCCAATAGTTTCCCTACCACTGACGTGAGACTCACTGGCCGATAGTTCCCTGGTTTATCTCTACAACCCTTCTTAAAAATCAGAACCACATTAGCTGTTTTCCAGTCCTCTGGCACCCCCCTATGGCCAGAGAGGAATTAAAAATTTGGGTCAGAGCCCCTGCGATCTCCTCCCTTGCCTCCCTCAGCAGTCTGGCTCACATATCATCCGGAATTGGAGATTTGTCCACTTTTAAGCCTGCCAGCACCTCCAATACCTTGTCACTCCCTACATCAATTTGCTTAAGAACCACGCAGTCTTTCTCCCTGAGTTTGATACCTTCATCCTCATTCTCTTGGGTGAAGACGGACATGAACTATTTATTCAACACTCTACCGATGTCCTCTGGCTCCACCCATAGATTACCCCCTTGGTCCCTTTTGGGCCCTACTCTTTCCCTGGTTATCCTCTTCCCATTGATATACTTATAGAATATCTTGGGATTTTCCCTACTTTTACCAGCCAGAGCTTTCTCATATCCCCTCTTTGCTCTCCTAATTGCTTTCTTAAGCTCCACCCTGCACTGTCTGTACTCCACTAATGCCTCTGCTGATTTGCTTCCCTTGTACCTGCTAAAAGCCTCTCTTTTCCTTCTCATCAATGGAGTTTGTTGTTTTTGAATATGCTACAAGACAATGGAATATGAGTTTGATAGATTCTGAAATGTTTGAGGCAATTGGGATTTCTTTTGTAATGTTTACTTTGCAAGTGAGCCAAATGCAGGGTAAATTTTGATCCTCCCCACCTGTTCTAACCTGCTGATTTTATATATGTATATATATATATATATATTATACATAATATATAGAGATATATAAAAACCTTGAGTCTGGGGACTCCCATTTTGATGGGAGGACCTGGACACAGTGAGGATATTGTTATGAACAGTGAGGACACTTGTCAGGGCTTGGACTTTCTATCACACACCTTGATTGATCATAACACGACTTTTGGGAATGATAAGGACAAAGGTATTAATTCAATATCTGTACTTAACCATTTACGTACTGATTGCAAATAACTCAGCCCAACAGGCTTTCTTGAATTTAAACACAAAGGGGTTAGTTTTTACGGTGCTAAGACAAGTTATTCTGTACTTTTGGCCAAAGTAATGTTCAATGATAAAGGTAAAAAAAGTAGGGAGTTCACTGTTTGAGTCCTTTGTTGTTGTTTGTGGTTGAGGCAGATTTTTCATAGTGGTCTTGAAATTCCAGTGGGGTTGAGCTGATGTAAGCTGCAATTTCTGGAGACAGTTTCTTTTAAACAGAACCTTTCTTCTCCAAAAGTTGATGCTATTGCACCTGAAGTTCCTTTTGATTGAAATTTTCTATCTCTAATGGATTCTATAATATAACAGTGATTGGGCTCAGAACTTGAGAACAGAGGAGAGAGAAATGGCGTTACTGCTCCATTTGCAGCAGATTTCTTCTACACTGCCCAAAAATAACCAGAGTGTTATAATAAAAGACATATCAAAATGATTATTCTGGTCACATGACCTCTTTCCCTATAACGATTCCAGAAGGTAATTGGTTAGCTCAGTTTTGGACAGACCTTGGCTATTGTGTTGTGGCCTGGGTGATTAGTTTCTTTAATGTCCCAGCGATTACTTCTAAATGGTTCATTTTTCCCAGTGATAAGATGGAAAGAACATATCAATGCCTTCTATATAGCTATTGCCTCAGTAGACTTTCAGTCTCTGCCTGAAAGGTAGCTTTATAGAAATGCAAATGATGAGAGTTAGTTACAGTTTTAGTTCATCTTTGAAATAACTCCTGACATCAGAAGGTGTGAAATTCCATTGGAGATTGCCGTGACGTGTCTGAGTTGTAATTCAAGTTGGAAACTTCCAGAAACTGACCAACTTGTAATGCCGGATGTGTCAGGTGACCTGTGGCAGCCATGTTAAGCCAGCGTCTGGTTGCTTTAAAAAGTCCTTTTAAAGAGGTTCCATGTATATGTTTATACATAACACAAGCACACATCATGACAATATGGACAGAGCACAGTGCAACAGGATGGAGGTGTGCACAGCACGGTGGAGCAAGAAGCAGAGTACAACAAAAACCTATATTTATAAAGCACCTTCAGCATCATAAAATATCCCAATGTGCTTCACAAGAGTGTATGCAAACAGAATGTGACTTCATAATAAGAAGATATGCGGACAGTTGACTGTCGTCAAAGATGTAGGTTTTAAAGGACGTGTTAAAGGAGGAGAGAAAGGTAAAGAGTGGCAGGTGGGGGGGAGAGGTGGTAAGATTTAACAAGAGGATTCTAGAGTTTAGGGCCTAGGTAGCTGAAGCCCCACCATCAGTGATGCATCGATTAAAATTGGGGATGCTCAAAAGACCTGAATTGGAGAAACGCAGAGATCTCAGAAGGTTGGAGGGCTGGAGCAAGTTACAGAGATAGGGAGAGCGAGGCAGTTAAGGGGTTTGAAAGCACCAATGGGAATTTTAAAATTCATCTTTTTGTGTGTGCTTTTGGAGATCCTGGTGCTGCCCTTTAGTACAATTCTCATCTTTACTGTGCCCTGCTTTGTGTTGAAAGTGCCAACTAGCTGCAGAATCCAAGTAGCACCGATGGATGGGTGGAGGCTGGGTTAACTTCATTATTGCTATAAGATCTGGATGAGGCTGGCACAGCATCTGTCGGTACAAAGACACTGAAGACACTATGGGCTAATTTTCATCTTCTCGGTGAGAAGGGAGGAAATAGGAGTGAGGACTGTTTCTGGGTCCCAAGCTTCACCCCCGCATCCCCTCCCCTCCCCACCCTCTCCCCCTGGGGCAAAACTGATTCCGTCATGATTTTCATGAAGGTGATCCCTCAGTTAACATGGGGATGGGTTTGCTGCCCTGTTAGTGGCCATAAGGCAGAGGTCAGAGGAAGCGTGGGCCTGATTTAAACTCACCACGGCAACCATCACTGGGGCCGCTATTTGACCAAAGGAGGAAAGCTGGAGAGTTTGTCAGAGTCTTAGACAGCACAAGAGTCAAACTCAATGTCACAGGAAAGCCAGAGGCCTGACACCAGGGCAGGGCTGTCCCTTGGACATCATGCTCGAGGCCGTGAGGGAGAGGAGTGAGATCCTCTTCCTGGAGGAGGCCACCCATCCAGGTCAGTGAGGCCTCAGCAAGTGGTTGTGGTGAGAAGGACCTGGACTTGGATCTGGTGTCAGAAGAGATTCAATGACCTAAGTGACTCTGGTAAAGTGACTGCTACCCTCAGCCCTCAGGACAGGCCTCTGCAAATTCAACCTCCATCAAACAGACTAGCTGAGGAGCCTGCGACAGTGCTGGTCATGGACTGGTGCGTGCCCAGGGCACTTAGTGGCCCCTCAGAGTGGCTCAGAGCGATAGTGCTGCTGACGATCTGTAACTACCGAGACATACAGATTCTGATACAGAGGGACAGATGATTGCACAATGTTCAGCACCATTTGCGATCCACGTCCAAAGCAGCGAGACATGGACAACATTCAGGCTTGAGCTGATAAATGACAAGTATGATTTGTGCCACACAAGTGTCAGGCAAAGACCATCTCCAACAAGAGAGAATCTAACCATTGCCCCTTTGACATTCAATTGCATTACCATTGCTGAATCCCCCACTATCAACATCTTGGTGGTTACCGTTGACCAGAAATTGAACTGGACTAGTCATATAAATATTGTGGCTACAAGAGCAGGTCAGAGGCTGGGAATCCTGCAGTGAGTAACTCACCTCCTGACTCCCCAAAACCTGTTTACCATCTACAAGGCACAGGTCAGGAGTGTGATGGAATACTCTCCACTTGCCCGGATGAGTGCAGCTCCCACAAGAAGCTTGACACCATCCAGGACAAAACAGATGCTTGATTGGCACCACATCCACCACCTTAAACATTCACTCCCTCCACCACTGATACACAGTGACAGCAGCCTGTACTATCTACAAAATGCACTGCAGGAAATCACCTTTGATAAAACCTTCCAAAGCCCTGGCCTCAACCATTGTAGCAACTGAAGGTGTAGCCTCTCTTGCTGTCTGTCAGGGGTCACGTCTGCGAGGCTCTGACCAATCAGCCTGAAATGTGGGCAACCTGGGGGCTGGGTCTTCTGACGCGAGTGCTGATGGAGCACCTGAAAAGCTCCCGGTAATAAAGTTTATCTGTTTCTTGCTGGCCGCTCCATTGAGCTCTGATGCTGCACCTCGCCTGGTTATCATGAATACTATCGAATCTTAAGAAAAAGAAAAAGCTACTCACCAGCATGAAACTCGTTGGCAGAATTGATCCTTATGATGCAGAGCCAGTATGTAGAGCACCTTGCTTTTTATTTTGTGGCAAACAAAATTACCATGGAGGAATAGGAAAAAGCAATCCTTTTGAGTGTATGTGGCACTGACACGTACAATCTCATCTGCAGCCTGATAGCCCCAAACGTGCCTAATTCTAAGTCTACTTTAATGAATTAGTGGACCTTGTGAAAACAAATTTCCAGCCGAAGCCATCAGTAATAATGCAGTGGTTTAAATTTAATTCCAGAATTAGGGCCCCGGGAGAGTCTATCGTGACCTATGTAGCGAAGCTGAAGCAGTTGACAGAACACTGCGACTTCGAGGACACACTAAATGATATGCTGCGGGACCGATTAGCTTGTGGAGTTCAGGACGATGCCATTCAGCGCCATTTACTCGCAGAGGTCGACATTGATTTGAAGCGCTCCCTGGAAATGTCACTCGCCATGGAAAGTGCTGTGAGAGACTCACAGGGTTTGCAACACATACAACATGGCGCTGTTTTTCATGTGGGGTGGGAACCTACTGCTGAGCGTGGTGCGAAAACCAGACCCAAAGCATTGAAGTGAGAGGCAATGTTCACTGTTAGAAACACAACAAGGTTGAGTAGAAACACTTCAGCAGTGACTCCAAGGTTAATTTGTTATAGATGTGGGGTCGACCACGGGACGGACACCTGCAGATTCAAGGAGGCAGAATTCCATTACTGACATAAGAGAGATCATGTAGTAAGGCAATGCGGGGCAAAGCTGAAACAGTCCATAAAGCAGCAAACCAACATGATTGAATTTAAAAATGCAGCGCAATCTGAAGCTGCCAACATCAACATCTATTCCCTGTATAACGTCACTGCTGTATAAACCAGACCTATCACTGTCAGAATCCAAGTTAATGAGAAACCACTAATAATGGAGGTAGATACAGGAGCCTCAACTACAATGATGGGAGACCACACATTCAAATGTCTTTATAAAGGTAGATAACCAATAAACTGGACAACTGCTAAATTAAAGACGTACACTGGAGAATCTATTCAGGTAAAGGGCATCGCCACAGCCCCAGTGTCTTATAGGCAACAGGCAGACCAGCTGCCTGTGATAATAGTGAAAGATGGACCCAATCCTCTAGGCCGAGTCTAGTTACAGAAGATCAAGCTTGAATGGTCTGAGATATTTCACCTGAAAACAGGAGGAGTTCCTGAACTGCTAAGGAAATACGATGTGGTATTTCAGGACAAATTAAGGAAGTTAAAAGGTATGCAGGCCAAGATATGTGGATCCTCAGGCAACACCATGTTTCTTAGTGTTGAAGGAGAAGGTGGATGAGGAACTGTGCCAGTTAGAAAAGCTGGGCATCATCCAACCTGTCCAATTCTTAGAACGGGCAGCACTCATTGTTCCAGTGGTTAAGCCTGACCAAACCAGACACATTTGGGAGGACTATAAATTGACCATAAATAAGGCAGAAAAAGTAGACAACTGCCCTATTCCGCGGGATAGATGACTTACATGCAAAGCTGGCTGGAGGCAAATCCTATAAAACATTGGATATGAGCCATGCCTGCCTACATTTAGAACTGGATAGCACATCGAGTGAATGTGTGACTATCAGTACACTTGCCTGCCCTTTGGAGTATCGTCTGCATGCCTTATCTTAAAGGGAACAATGGAGAGTCTTTTGCAAGGACTTCCCCGAGTGGTAGCATACCTAGATGATGTTCTGATCACAGGGTCAACTGAGACTGAACACTTGGCCAATCTGGAGGAGGTGCTAAGAAGATTCATAGAGGCTGGCGTATGATTAAAGAAAGAAAAAGGCACATTTTAAGTGCTAGAATTTACTTACCTGGGTCACAGGGTAGACGCTATGGATTTGCATCTGGTAAAAGAGAAAGTTCGGGCAACCTCACCGTCCAATGTAACTGAGCTCAAGTCTTTCCTGGGTATGATAAACTACTATAGCCACTTCTTGCCTAACTTATCAACTGTGTTAGCACCATTACACTTGTTAAAAAAGAATCACAGTTGGTCATGGAATTCACAACAGGAAGAAGCCTTTGTGAAAGTAAAGAAACTGTTGCATTTGTTGTGTTTATTGGTGCACTATGACCCATTGAAGGAGCTGGTATTAACATGTGATGCTTCTCCTTATGGTGTAGGAGCTATGTTATCACATAGAATGGATCAGAAAGGCTTGTTGTCTATGACTCGAGAGCCCTCTCCACAGCTGAGAAGGGCTACTCCCAGCTAGAAAAGGAAGGTTCATCAATGGTATTCGGAGTGAAGAAATTCCACCAGTACCTGCATAGATGACATCTCACCATTGTGTCAGACCATGAACCATTAATGGGTTTATTCAGTGAGGATAAGGCATCAGCAAGAATACAACAGTGGGCTTTGATATTATCTGGGTATGAGTAAACCTTCATGTACCATCTTGACTTACATATTGCAAATACGACGAATTCAGTTGTCTCCCATTACCAGATAGCATTGTGCATACTCCAGTGCCACAAGAAGTTGTGCTAGTACTGATTTTCTTGGATTCGTCACCTGTGTGTGCAAAGCAAATTAGAAATTGGACAAACAGAGATCCATTATTGTCGAAAGTGAAAGACTTTGTTTTGCAAGGGTAGTCAAATTCACCTGTATCTGAAGAGATGAGACCATTCCATGCCTGAAAACAGAGTTAAGTTGTCAAGATGGAATTTTGTTGTGGGGAATCAAGAGTTGTCCTCCCATCACAAGGTAGAGAGCCACTCTTGACAGAGCTTCACAGCGCACATCAAGGCATATCAAAGATGAAAATGCTTGCGTGAAGCTATGTCTGGTGGTCAGGCATTGACAGTGACATTGAATGCGTGGTCAAGCATTGTCTCCATTGTCAGCAACAACAGAAGTTGCCTGTTTCAGCTCCAATGCATCCGTGGGAGTGGCTTGGTCGACCCTGGGTTAGACTACATATTGATTATGTAGGACCGTTCCTAGATACCATGTTTTTGTTGATTGTCGAAGCACATTCTAAATGGATGGATGTGTCCAAAGTCAAATCACCAACTACCGAGAAGCTGTGTCTCTGTTTTAGACTATATGGCACACCTGAAATTGTCGTTTCTGATAACAGTACAGTCTTTGCCAGCACAGAGTTCCAGACATTCATGCATCTGAATGGAATCAGACATATTAAAAGAGCTGCTTACCAACCCTCATCGAATAGTTTAGCCGAGAGAGCTGTACAAACTTGCAGGTCTGGTATGAAAAGATTATCAGGGGGTCCTGTAGAATCTCAACTTTCCAGCTTTCTTCTCAGTTATCATACAACACCATATTCGACTATAGGTTCAACACCGTCTGAATTATTGAACCACAATATACACAGCAAAGCTCGCACATTCAGTGTCAGTGGCTACACCAGGATATTGCTTCTGTCTCTGTTCAGGTGCAGCCCGCCCATCCTGTACCGATCCCATCTCCACCAGAATTGGTTCGAATGTCTCAGGAATCTAAAGCACCCCCCCCCCACCCCACAACTTCTGTACCATCTTTCCAGCCACGCATTCATCTGCTTTGCCATCTTATTTCTGTTCTCATTTGCATGTGGTGCTCGGAGAAATTTAGCTCACACTGCCAGCATCTAAACATTTAGAGCTAAACAGTGCAAAAGAAAGTCTAAAAGACCGATGTGCATTGTGAGATAGCCATCAAGATCAGGCCCAATAGGTGTAGAGTGAGCATCAGTCTAACAAACAGAGACTCCTCAGATACTGAAGCAGTCCATGTCCAAATGCAGCAAGACCTGGACAATATCCAGGCTTGGGCTGACAAGTGGTAAGTAACATTCGTGCCACACAAGTGCCAGGTATTTCCAACAAGAGAATCTAACCATTGCCCCTTGATGTTCAGTGGCATTACCATCACTGAATCCCCCACTATCAACATCCTGGGGGGTTACCATTGACCAGAAACTGAGTTGGACCAGCCATGTAAATACTGTGGCTACAAGAGCAGGTCAGAGGCGAGGAATCCTATGGCAAATAGTTCACCTCTTGACTCCCTTGAGCCTGTCCACCACCTACAAGGCACAGGTGAGGAGTACGATAGAATTGTCTCCAATTGCCTGGATGAGTGCAGCTCCAACAACTCTCAAGAAGTTGGACACCACCCAGGACAAAGCAGCCTGCTTGATTGGCACCCTGTCCATCACCTTAAACATTCACTCCCTCCACCACCACTGACACATAATGGCAGCAGCATGTGCCATCTAGAAGATGCACCGTATCAATTCACTGAGGCTGCTTTGACAGCACCTTCCAAACCCACGACCACCACCATTGAGAAGGACAAGGACAGCAGATCACCACCTGGAAGTTCCCCTCCAAGTCACTCACCACCCTGACTTAGAAATATATCACCGTTCCCTCACTGTAGCCAGGGATGCCTACATTCTGTGTACGAATAAAAAAAGTTCACTCATTAGTGAGTGCGGGTACCAAGGACATCTTAGGGGTACATGGACATCCATATTTCAGCCTTCCTCGCCCAATTATTCTGATCTTGCAACATCTCTTGTTAGGAAATAGAGACAGTTTAATGTTATATTTGTATTTGTGGGTGTTAGGAATGGGTTTTAGCTTTAAGGTTTAGGTTCGATTTGTATTTGTGTGTTAGGAAAAGGTCAGGTTGAGTTTTCATTTCATTTCAAAGGTGAAACCTGCGATTCAGTGGAAGCTTTCACCTCAGGGCAGTTACTGTGTAAATGCTTCCCTGGGAAGTTCTGAGAAGGATTCCCCAGTGCATCTTTGGTGTATCCCCCCAATCCCCCCCACCCCTGAGCTCGGAAGTTACGACTCAATAGGGATTACATTCACTGACTGCAAAGTGCTCTGGTTGTCTTAATGATGTAAAAATTGCTATATAAATGCACCTTTCTGAAGTTTTGCTTTGCACTGCTGGTGAAATTAGAGGTGGGACAGGGAGCAGCTCTGAGGGAATCTGAGACACCACCAAGGACAGGAACAGAGCTTCTTGCTGCTGTGAAGATCAGCTTGGCATTAAGCTACTTACAACAGGAAATATTTGGTGAGGTGTAGTGGTATTGTCGCTGGCCTGGTAATCCAGAGACCCAGGGTAATGCTCTGGGGACGCGGGTTTGAATCCCACCACAGCAGATGGTGGAATTTGAATTCAATAAAAATCTGGAATTAAAAGTCCAATGATGACCTTGGGACCATTGTCAATTATTGTAAAAACCCAAAACAAAAACAGAATTACCAGGAAAAACTCAGCAGGTCTGGCAGCATCGGCAGAGAAGAAAAGAGTTTTTGTTTTGGATTTCCAGCATCCGCAGTTTTTTGTTTTTACCTCATTGTAAAAACCCATCTGCGTCACTAATGTCCTTTAGGGAAGGAAATCTACCTTCCTTACCTGGTCTGGTCTACATGTGACTCCAGACCCACAGCAATATGGTTGACTCTGAAATGGTCTAGCAAGCCACTCAGTTGTACCAAACCGCTACAAAGATACAAAAAAAGGAATGAAACCAGACGGACCACCCAGCATTGACCTAGGCACCAGAAACGACAACAGCAATCGCAGCCCTGTCAGCACTGCAAAATCCTCCTTACTAACACCTTGGGGCTAGTGCCAAAATTGGGAGAGCTGTCTCACAGACTAGTCCAGCAACAGCCTGACATAGAATCATACCTTACAGATAATGTCCCAGACTCCACCATCACCATCCCTGGGTATATCCTGCCCCACCAGCAGAGGTGGCAGCACAGTGATATACACTGTGAAGGGAGTTGCCCTGGGGGCCGTCAACATTGACTCTGGACCCCATGAAGTCTCATGGCATCAGGTCAAACATGGGCAAGGAAACCTCCTGCTGATTACCACATACCACCCTCCCTCAGCAGATGAATCAGTGCTCCTCCATGTTGGAGGAAGAACTGAAGGTGGCAAGAGTGCAGAATGTACTCTGGGTGAGGGACTTCAATGTCCATCACCAAGAGTGACTTGGTAGCACCACTACTGACCGAGCTGGCTGAGTCCTAAAGGTCATAACTGCTAGACTGGGTCTGCAGCAGGTGGTGAGGGAACCAACAAGAGGGAACACATACTTGACCTCATCCTCACCAACCTGCCTGCTGCAGATGCATCTGTCCATGACAGTATCGGTAGGAGTGACCACTGCACAGTCCCTGTGGAGACGAAGTCCTGTCTTCACATTGAGGATACCCTCCATCTTGTTGTGTGGCACTATCACCATGCTAAATGGGATAGATTTTGAACAGACCTAGCAAATCAAGACTGGGCATCCATGAGGCGCTGTCACCTGTGGATCAACCCTGTGGATCAACCCTGGTTCAATGAAGAGTGGAGGAGGGCATGCCAGGAGCAGCACCAGGCATACCTAAAAAATGAGGTGTCAACCTGGTGAAGCGAGAACACAGGATTACTTGTGTGCCAAACAGTATAAGCAGCAAGTGACAGAGCTAAGTGATCCCACAATCAATGAATTAGATCTAAGCTCTGCAGTCCTGCCACATCCAGTTGTGAACGGTGGTGGACAATTAAACAACTCACTGGAGGAGGAGGCTCCACAAATATCCCCATCCTCAATGATGGGGGAGACCAGCACATCAGTGCAAAAGATAAGGCTGAAGCATTTACAAAAATCTTCAGCCAGAAGTGCCGAATGGATGATCCATCTCGGCCTCCTCCGAAGGTCCCCAGCATCACAGATGCCAGTCTTTAGCCAACTCAATTCACTCTACTAGATCTCAAGAAATGGCTGAAGGCACTGGATACTGCAAAGGCTATGGGCCCCTGACAATATTCCTGCACTAGTACTTGTGCTCCAGAACTTGCCGTGCCCCTAGCCAAGCTGTTCCAGTACAGCTACAACATTGGCATCTACCCAACTAGGTGGAAAATTGCCCAGGTGTGTCCTGTACACACAAAGCAGGACAAATCCAACCTGGCCAGTTATTACCCCATCAGTCTACTCTCCATCATCAGTAAAGTAAGGGAAGGGGTCATCAACAGTGCGATCAAGCGGCATTTGCTAAGCAATAACCTGCTCACTGACACCCAGTTTGGGTTCCACCAGGGTCACTCAGCTCCTGACCTCAATACAGCCTTGGTTCAAACATGGACAAAAGAGCTGAAATCCCGAGGTGAGAATGACTGCCCTTGACATCAAGGCTGTATTTGACCGAGTGTTGCATCAAGGACCCCTAGCAAAACAGGAATTAATAGGAATCAGGTGGAAAACTCTCCACTGGTTGGAGTCATACCTAGCACAAAGGAAGATGTTTGCGGCTGTTGGAGGTCAGTCATCTCAGCTCCAGGGCATCACTGCAGGAGTTCCTCAGGGTAGTGTCCTAGGCCCAACCATCTTCAGCTGTTTCATCAATGACCTTCCTTTCCTCATAGCATCAGAAGTGGGATGTTTGCTGATGATTGCACAATGTTCAGCACCATTTGTGACTTCTCAGATACTGAATCAGTCCATGTCCAAATGAAGCAAGACCTGGACAATATCCAGGCTTGAGCTGACAAGTGGCAAGTAACATTCACACCACACAAGCATCAGGTAATGACCATCTCCAACAACAAGAGATAATCCAACCATCGCCCCTTTATTTTTAATGGTATTACCATCACTAAATCCCCCACTATCAATATCCTGGGTGTCGCCATTGACCAGAAGCTGAACTAGATTAGCCATGTAAGTACTGTGGCTACAAGAGCAGGTCAGAGGCTAGGAATTGTGCGACAAGTAACTCACCTCCTGACTCCCCAAAGCCTGTCCACCATCTACAAGGCACAATTGTGGAGTGTAATGGAATACTCCCCACTCAGCTGGATGAATGCAGCCCCCACAACACTCAAAAAGCTTGACACTATCCAGGACAAAGCAGCCCGCTTGATTGGCACCACATCCATAAACATTCACTCCCTCCACCACCGACACACAGTGGCAGATGTGTGCACTGCAGGAGTTCACCAAGGCTTCTTAGACAGCACCTTCCAAACCCACAACCACTACCATCTAGAAGGACTAGGGCAGCAGACAAATGGGAACATCACCACCTAGAAGTTCCCCTCCAAGCCACTCACCATCCTGACTTGGAAATATATCACCGTTCCTTCACTGTCGCTGGGTCGAAATCCTGGAACTCCCTCTCTAACAGCACTGTAGGTGTACTTACACCACATGGACTGCAGCGGCTCAAGGCAGCTCACCACAACCTTCTCAAGGGCCACTAGGGATGGGTAATAAATGCTGGCTTAGCTAGTGAAGCCCACATCCCGTGAATGAATAAAAACAACCCAGGGTAATGCTCTTGGGACCCGAGTTCGAATCCTGCCATGGCAGCTGGTGAATTTTAACTCAAAAAAAAAATCTGGATTTAAAAGTCTGATGATGACCACAAAAAAAATATTGCTAGTTCACTAATATCTTTTAGGGAAAGAAACCTGCTGTCCATACCTGGCCTGGCCTACATGTGACTCCAGACCCAGAGCATTGTGGTTGACTCTTTTAAAAAAAAATGCACTCCAAACAAGGGCAATTAGGGATGGGCAATAATTGCTGGCCTCGCCAGTGATGCCCATGAACGAATATAAACAACACAGACAAGCGAGGCTTTATTTAATTCCTGCAGCAAGCTAGTGACTGACTCCATAAAATAAAAGAAAAATACTGCAGATGCTGGAAATCTGGAATAAAAACAGTAAAAGCTCAGCAGGTCTGGCAGCATTGGTGGAGAGAGAAACAGAGTTGATATTTTGAGTCCGTATGACTCTTCTTCAGAGCTGGGACCAAGAGATTGACTCCATGTTTCCCTGGGGAATGAATTTCAGCCCTCTCTAGGGGTGTTGAATCAGCAACTGTAGAGTGAACAGGTGCATTAACCAACAGGAAGGCTCCTCCCAGGCCTTGGGTCTCATTCCAGCCCACTGTATACTTCAACAAGTAGGGTCAGTGCTCCATCGATGTGAATGTTGCTTCTGACCATAGCAAGGACATCCTGTGTGTAATTAACTGACATTTAGACCACTCCTTAAGATAGAAAAGCATCTCTCAGCAAAGAAAGAGAACTCAACATGTTCAAATAATTTTAACTGAAAAAAATTATTTTTAAATTCGACCAGAGGGTTGGTATTATTTAGATAAATTAAAATTTAAACTTAAAGTTACCTAGGTCCTTATCATGCCACGTTGGTTAATTTGGGAGCTCAGTGGAACAGTAGACATGCTTCTCCAAAATAATGGGTTTTAAGGAAGTTCTTGAACGAGAATGGAAAATCAGTAACAGCTGGAAATGACTTACTGGAAATGACTGGTACTGGCCAGAACTGCAGTTCCATTTCAGGGGATACAAGACCAGTTTGGACCAGCACCAGACACTTGCCAAGTTTTACTGGTTCTTCCTGCTGGGGGTGGAGGAGAGGGGTTTATGGAGGGAATTCCAGGGCATAGGGCTAAGGCGGCAGTGACACAGCCACCATTGATAAAACAAAGGGGAAGGCAGAATCCACAAAATACCAGAGTCAGAGAGGTGGGAGCTGGAGGGGGTTACAGAGGCAGTGAGTGCAGTATGGTGGGTTAGTAGTTATGATAATGAGCTAGTGAGGGGGTTTCGCAGATGCAGCGTTATCAGGAGGAGTTGAGCAGATACAGTGTGATAGTGAGGGGGTTTACCAGATGCAGCGTTATCAGGAGGGGTTGAGCAGATACAGTGTGATAGTGAGGGGGTTTACCAGATGCAGCGTTATCAGGAGGGGTTGAGCAGATACAGTGTGATAGTGAGGGGTTTACCAGATGCAGCGTTATCAGGAGGGGTTGAGCAGATACAGTGTGATAGTGAGGGGGTTTACCAGATGCAGCGTTATCAGGAGGGGTTGAGCAGATACAGTGTGATAGTGAGGGGGTTTACCAGATGCAGCGTTATCAGGAGGGGTTGAGCAGATACAGTGTGATAGTGAGGGGTTTACCAGATGCAGCGTTATCAGGAGGGGTTGAGCAGATACAGTGTGATAGTGAGGGGGTTTACCAGATGCAGCGTTATCAGGAGGGGTTGAGCAGATACAGTGTGATAGTGAGGGGTTTACCAGATGCAGCGTTATCAGGAGGGGTTGAGCAGATACAGTGTGATAGTGAGGGGGTTTACCAGATGCAGCGTTATCAGGAGGGGTTGAGCAGATACAGTGTGATAGTGAGGGGGTTTACCAGATGCAGCGTTATCAGGAGGGGTTGAGCAGATACAGTGTGATAGTGAGGGGGTTTACCAGATGCAGCGTTATCAGGAGGGGTTGAGCAGATACAGTGTGATAGTGAGGGGTTTACCAGATGCAGCGTTATCAGGAGGGGTTGAGCAGATACAGTGTGATAGTGAGGGGGTTTACCAGATGCAGCGTTATCAGGAGGGTTGAGCAGATACAGTGTGATAGTGAGGGGGTTTACCAGATGCAGCGTTATCAGGAGGGGTTGAGCAGATACAGTGTGATAGTGAGGGGGTTTACCAGATGCAGCGTTATCAGGAGGGGTTGAGCAGATACAGTGTGATAGTGAGGGGTTTACCAGATGCAGCGTTATCAGGAGGGGTTGAGCAGATACAGTGTGATAGTGAGGGGGTTTACCAGATGCAGCGTTATCAGGAGGGGTTGAGCAGATACAGTGTGATAGTGAGGGGGTTTACCAGATGCAGCGTTATCAGGAGGGTTGAGCAGATACAGTGTGATAGTGAGGGGGTTTACCAGATGCAGCGTTATCAGGAGGGGTTGAGCAGATACAGTGTGATAGTGAGGGGCTTTACCAGATGCAGCGTTATCAGGAGGGGTTGAGCAGATACAGTGTGATAGTGAGGGGGTTTACCAGATGCAGCGTTATCAGGAGGGGTTGAGCAGATACAGTGTGATAGTGAGGCGTTTACCAGATGCAGCGTTAACAGTAGGGGTTGAGCAGATACAGTGTGATAGTGAGGGGTTTACCAGATGCAGCATTATCAGGAGTGTTTGAGCAGATACAGTGTGATAGTGAGGGGGTTTACCAGATGCAGCGTTATCAGGAGGGGTTGAGCAGATACAGTGTGATAGTGAGGGGGTTTACCAGATGCAGCATTATCAGGAGGGGTTGAGCAGATAAAGTGTGATAGTGAGGGGTTTATTAGATGCAACGTTATCAGGAGGGGTTGAGCAGATACAGTGTGATAGTGAGGGGGTTTACCAGATGCAGCGTTATCAGGAGGGGTTGAGCAGATACAGTGTGATAGTGAGGGGGTTTACCAGATGCAGCGTTATCAGGAGGGGTTGAGCAGATACAGTGTGATAGTGAGGGGGTTTACCAGATGCAGCGTTATCAGGAGGGGTTGAGCAGATACAGTGTGATAGTGAGGGGATTTACCAGATGCAGCGTTATCAGGAGGGCTTGAGCAGATACAGTGTGATAGTGAGGGGTTTTACCAGATGCAGCGTTATCAGGAGAGGTTGAGCAGATACAGTGTGATAGTGAGGGGGTTTACCAGATGCAGCGTTATCAGGAGGGGTTGAGCAGATACAGTGTGATAGTGAGCGGGTTTACCAGAAGCAGCGTTATCAGGAGGGTTTGAGCAGATACAGTGTGATAGTGAGCGGGTTTACCAGATGCAGCGTTATCAGGAGGGGTTGAGCAGATACAGTGTGATAGTGAGGGGGTTTACCAGATGCAGCATTATCAGGAGAGGTTGAGCAGATACAGTGTGATAGTGAGGGGATTTACCAGATGCAGCGTTATCAGGAGGGGTTGAGCAGATACAGTGTGATAGTGAGGGGGTTTACCAGATGCAGCGTTATCAGGAGGGGTTGAGCAGATACAGTGTGATAGTGAGGGGGTTTATCAGATGCAGCGTTATCGGGAGGGTTGAGCAGATACAGTGTGATAGTGAGGGGGTTTACCAGATGCAGCATTATCAGGAGGGGTTGAGCAGATACAGTGTGATAGTGAGGGGGTTTACCAGATGCAGCGTTATCAGGAGGGGTTGAGCAGATACAGTGTGACAGTCAGGGGTTTACCAGATGCAGCGTTATCAGGAGGTGTTGAGCAGATAAAGTCTCATAGTGAGGGGGTTTACCAGATGCAGCGTTATCAGGAGGGGTTGAGGAAATACAGTGTGATAGTGAGGGGGTTTACCAGATGCAGCGTTATCAGGAGGGGTTGAGCAGATACAGTGTGATAGTGAGGGGGTTTACCAGATGCAGCGTTATCAGGAGGGGTTGAGCAGATACAGTGTGATAGTGAGGGGGTTTACCAGATGCAGCGTTATCAGGAGGGGTTGAGCAGATACAGTGTGATAGTGAGGGGGTTTACCAGATGCAGCGTTATCAGGAGGGTTTGAGCAGATACAGTGTGATAGTGAGGGGGTTTACCAGATGCAGCGTTATCAGGAGGGGTTGAGCAGATACAGTGTGATAGTGAGGGGGTTTACCAGATGCAGCGTTATCAGGAGGGGTTGAGCAGATACAGTGTGATAGTGAGGGGTTTACCAGATGCAGCGTTATCAGGGGTGGTTCAGCAGATACAGTGTGATAGTGAGGGGGTTTACCAGATGCAGCGTTATCAGGAGGGGTTGAGCAGAAACAGTGTGATAGTGAGGGGGTTTACCAGATGCAGCGTTATCAGGAGGGGTTGAGCAGATACAGTGTGATAGTGAGGGGGTTTACCAGATGCAGCGTTATCAGGAGGGGTTGAGCAGATACAGTGTGATAGTGAGGGGTTTACCAGATGCAGCATTATCAGGAGTGTTTGAGCAGATACAGTGTGATAGTGAGGGGGTTTACCAGATGCAGTGTTATAAGGAGGGTTGAGCAGATACAGTGTGATAGTGAGGGGGTTTACCAGATGCAGCGTTATAAGGCGGGGTTGAGCAGATACAGTGTGATAGTGAGGGGGTTTACCAGATGCAGCGTTATCAGGAGGGGTTGAGCAGATACAGTGTGATAGTGAGGGGGTTTACCAGATGCAGCGTTATCAGGAGGGGTTGAGCAGATACAGTGTGATAGTGAGGGGTTTACCAGATGCAGCGTTATCAGGAGGGGTTGAGCAGATATAGTGTGATAGTGCGGGTGTTTACCAGATGCAGCGTTATCAGGAGGGGTTGAGCAGATACAGTGTGATAGTGAGGGGGTTTACCAGATGCAGCGTTATCAGGAGGGGTTGAGCAGATACAGTGTGATAGTGAGGGGGTTTACCAGATGCAGCGTTATCAGGAGGGGTTGAGCAGATACAGTGTGATAGTGAGGGGGTTTACCAGATGCAGCGTTATCAGGAGGGTTGAGCAGATACAGTGTGATAGTGAGGGGGTTTACCAGATGCAGCGTTATCAGGAGGGGTTGAGCAGATACAGTGTGATAGTGAGGGGGTTTACCAGATGCAGCGTTATCAGGAGGGGTTGAGCAGATACAGTGTGATAGTGAGGGGTTTACCAGATGCAGCGTTATCAGGAGGGGTTGAGCAGATACAGTGTGATAGTGAGGGGGTTTACCAGATGCAGCGTTATCAGGAGGGGTTGAGCAGATACAGTGTGATAGTGAGGGGGTTTACCAGATGCAGCGTTATCAGGAGGGGTTGAGCAGATACAGTGTGATAGTGAGGGGGTTTACCAGATGCAGCGTTATCAGGAGGGGTTGAGCAGATACAGTGTGATAGTGAGGGGGTTTACCAGATGCAGCGTTATCAGGAGGCGTTGAGCAGATACAGTGTGATAGTGAGGGGGTTTACCAGATGCAGCGTTATCAGGAGGGGTTGAGCAGATACAGTGTGATAGTGAGGGGGTTCACTAGACGCAGCGTTATCGGGGGGGTTGAGCAGATACAGTGTGATAGTGAGGGGGTTTACCAGATGCAGCGTTATCAGGAGGGTTTGAGCAGATACAGTGTGATAGTGAGGGGGTTTACCAGATGCAGCGTTATCAGGAGTGGTTGAGCAGATACAGTGTGATAGTGAGGGGTTTACTAGATGCAGCGTTATCAGGAGGGGTTGAGCAGATACAGTGTGATAGTGAGGGGTTTACCAGATGCAGCGTTATCAGGAGGGGTTGAGCGGACAAAGTCTGATAGTGAGGGGTTTACTAGATGCAGCGTTATCAGGAGGGTTTGAGCAGATACAGTGTGATAGTGAGGGGGTTTACCAGATGCAGCGTTATCAGGAGGGGTTGAGCAGATACAGTGTGATAGTGAGGGGGTTTACCAGATGCAGCGTTATCAGGAGGGGTTGAGCAGATACAGTGTGATAGTGAGGGGTTTACCAGATGCAGCGTTATCAGGAGGGGTTGAGCAGATACAGTGTGATAGTGAGGGGGTTTACCAGATGCAGCGTTATCAGGAGGGGTTGAGCAGATACAGTGTGATAGTGAGGGGGTTTACCAGATGCAGCGTTATCAGGAGGGGTTGAGCAGATACAGTGTGATAGTGAGGGGGTTTACCAGATGCAGCGTTATCAGGAGGCTTTGAGCAGATACAGTGTGATAGTGAGGGGGTTTACCAGATGCAGCGTTATCAGGAGGCGTTGAGCAGATACAGTGTGATAGTGAGGGTGTTTACCAGATGCAGCGTTATCAGGAGGGGTTGAGCAGATACAGTGTGATAGTGAGGGTGTTTACCAGATGCAGCGTTATCAGGAGGGGTTGAGCAGATACAGTGTGATAGTGAGGGGGTTTACCAGATGCAGCGTTATCAGGAGGGGTTGAGCAGATACAGTGTGATAGTGAGGGGGTTTACCAGATGCAGCGTTATCAGGGGGGGTTGAGCAGATACAGTGTGATAGTGAGGGGTTTACCAGATGCAGCGTTATCATTAGGGGTTGAGTAGATACAGTGTGATAGTGAGGGGTTTACCAGATGCAGCGTTATCAGGGGGGGTTGAGCAGATACAGTGTGATAGTGAGGGGTTTACCAGATGCAGCGTTATCAGGAGGGGTTGAGCAGATACAGTGTGATAGTGAGGGGGTTTACCAGATGCAGCGTTATCAGGAGGGGTTGAGCAGATACAGTGTGATAGTGAGGGGGTTTACCAGAAGCAGCGTTATCAGGAGGGGTTGAGCAGATACAGTGTGATAGTGAGCGGGTTTACCAGATGCAGCGTTATCAGGAGGGGTTGAGCAGATACAGTGTGATAGTGAGGGGGTTTACCAGATGCAGCGTTATCAGGAGGGGTTGAGCAGATACAGTGTGATAGTGAGGGGGTTTACCAGATGCAGCGTTATCAGGAGGGGTTGAGCAGATACAGTGTGATAGTGAGGGGGTTTACCAGATGCAGCGTTATCAGGAGGGGTTGAGCAGATACAGTGTGATAGTGAGGGGGTTTACCAGAAGCAGCGTTATCAGGAGGGGTTGAGCAGATACAGTGTGATAGTGAGGGGTTTACCAGATGCAGCGTTATCAGGAGGGGTTGAGCAGATACAGTGTGATAGTGAGGGGTTTACCAAATGCAGCATTATCAGGAGAGGTTGAGCAGATACAGTGTGAGAATGAGGGGGTTTACCAGATGCAGCGTTATCTTTAGGGGTTGAGCAGATACAGTGTGATAGTGAGGGGGTTTACCAGATGCAGCGTTATCAGGAGGGGTTGAGCAGATACAGTGTGATATTGAGCGGGTTTACCAGAAGCAGCGTTATCAGGAGGGTTTGAGCAGATACAGTGTGATAGTGAGGGGTTTACCAGATGCAGCGTTATCAGGAGGGGTTGAGCAGACACAGCATTATTGTGAGGCGTTGAGCAGATACAGTGCGATAGTGAGGGGGTTTACCAGTTGCAGAGTTATCAGGAGGGGTTGAGCAGATACAGTGTGATAGTGTGGGGTTTACCAGATGCAACGTTATCAGGAGATGTTGAGCAGATACAGTGTGATAGTGTTGGGTTTACCAGATGCAGCATTATCAGGAGGTGTTGAGCAGATACAGTGTGATAGTGAGGGGGTTTACCAGTTGCAGAGTTATCAGGAGGGGTTGAGCAGATACAGTGTGATAGAGTGGGGTTTACCAGATGCAACGTTATCAGGAGATGTTGAGCAGATACAGTGTGATAGTGTGGGGTTTACCTGATGCAGAGTTATCAGGAGGGGTTGAGCATATACAGTGTGATAGTGAGGGGGTTTACCAGATGCAGCATTATCAGGAGGGGTTGAGCAGATACAGTGTGATAGTGAGGGGGTTTACCAGATGCAGCGTTATCAGGAGGGGTTGAGCAGATACAGTGTGATAGTGAGGGGGTTTACCAGATGCAGCGTTATCAGGAGGTGTTGAGCAGATACAGTGTCATAGTGAGGGGGTTTACCAGATGCAGCATTATCAGGAGATTTTGAGCAGATAAAGTGTGATAGTGAGGGGGTTTACCAGATGCAGCGTTATCAGGAGGGGTTGAGCAGATACAGTGTGATAGTGAGGGGGTTTACCAGACGCAGCGTTATCAGGAGGGGTTGAGCAGATACAGTGTGATAGTGAGGGGGTTTACCAGATGCAGCGTTATCAGGAGGGGTTGAGCAGATACAGTGTGATAGTGAGGGGGTTTACCAGATGCAGCGTTATCAGGAGGGGTTGAGCAGATACAGTGTGATAGTGAGGGGGTTTACCAGATGCAGCGTTATCAGGAGGGGTTGAGCAGATACAGTGTGATAGTGAGGGGGTTTACCAGACGCAGCGTTATCAGGAGGGGTTGAGCAGATACAGTGTGATAGTGAGGGGGTTTACCAGATGCAGCGTTATCAGGAGGGGTTGAGCAGATACAGTGTGATAGTGAGGGGGTTTACCAGATGCAGCGTTATCAGGAGGGTTGAGCAGATACAGTGTGATAGTGAGGGGTTTACCAGATGCAGCGTTATCAGGAGGGGTTGAGCAGATACAGTGTGATAGTGAGGGGGTTTACCAGATGCAGCTTTATCAGGAGGGGTTGAGCAGATACAGTGTGATAGTGAGGGGTTTACCAGATGCAGCGTTATCAGGAGGGGTTGAGCAGATACAGTGTGATAGTGAGGGGGTTTACCAGATGCAGCGTTATCAGGAGGGGTTGAGCAGATACAGTGTGATAGTGAGGGGGTTTACCAGATGCAGCGTTATCAGGAGGTGTTGAGCAGATACAGTGTGATAGTGAGGGGGTTTACCAGATGCAGCGTTATCAGGAGGGGTTGAGCAGATACAGTGTGATAGTGAGGGGGTTTACCAGATGCAGCGTTATCAGGAGGGGTTGAGCAGATACAGTGTGATAGTGAGGGGGTTTACCAGAAGCAGCGTTATCAGGAGGGGTTGAGCAGATACAGTGTGATAGTGAGGGGTTTACCAGATGCAGCATTATCAGGAGAGGTTGAGCAGATACAGTGTGATAGTGTGGGGTTTACCAGATGCAGCGTTATCAGGAGGGGTTGAGCAGATACAGTGTGATAGTGAGGGGGTTTACCAGATGCAGCGTTATCAGGAGGGGTTGAGCAGATACAGTGTGATAGTGAGGGGGTTTACCAGATGCAGCGTTATCAGGAGGGTTTGAGCAGATACAGTGTGATAGTGAGGGGGTTTACCAGATGCAGCGTTATCAGGAGGGGTTGAGCAGATACAGTGTGATAGTGAGGGGTTTACCAGATGCAGCGTTATCAGGAGGGGTTGAGCAGATACAGTGTGATAGTGAGGGTGTTTACCAGATGCAGCGTTATCAGGAGGGGTTGAGCAGATACAGTGTGATAGTGAGGGGGTTTACCAGATGCAGCGTTATCAGGAGGGGTTGAGCAGATACAGTGTGATAGTGAGGGGGTTTACCAGATGCAGCGTTATCAGGAGGGGTTGAGCAGATACAGTGTGATAGTGAGGGGGTTTACCAGATGCAGCGTTATCAGGAGGGGTTGAGCAGATACAGTGTGATAGTGAGGGGGTTTACCAGATGCAGCGTTATCAGGAGGGGTTGAGCAGATACAGTGTGATAGTGAGGGGTTTACCAGATGCAGCGTTATCAGGAGGAGTTGAGCAGATACAGTGTGATAGTGAGGGGGTTTACCAGATGCAGCGTTATCAGGATGGTTTGAGCAGATACAGTGTGATAGTGAGGCGGTTTACCAGAGGCAGCGTTATCAGGATTGTTTGAGCAGATACAGTGTGATAGTGAGGGAGTTTACCAGATGCAACATTAACAGGAGGGGTTGAGCAGATACAGTGTGATAGTGAGGGGGTTTACCAGATGCAGCGTTATCAGGAGGGGTTGAGCAGATACAGTGTGATAGTGAGGGTGTTTACCAGATGCAGCGTTATCAGGAGGGGTTGAGCAGCTACAGCGTGATAGTGAGCGGGTTTACCAGAAGCAGCGTTTTCAGGAGGGGTTGAGCAGATACAGTGTGATAGTGAGGGGGTTTACCAGATGCAGCGTTATCAGGAGTGTTTGAGCAGATACAGTGTGATAGTGAGGGGGTTTACCAGATGCAGTGTTATAAGGCGGGGTTGAGCAGATACAGTGTGATAGTGTGGGGTTTACCAGATGCAACGTTATCAGGAGGGGTTGAGCAGATACAGTGTGATAGTGAGGTGGTTTACCAGATGCAGCGTTATCAAGAGGGGTTGAGCAGATACAGTGTGATAGTGAGGGGGTTTACCAGATGCAGATTTATAAGGAGGGGTTGAGCAGATACAGTGTGATAGTGAGGGGGTTTACCAGATGCAGCGTTATCAGGAGGGGTTGAGCAGATACAGTGTGATAGTGAGGGGGTTTACCAGATGCAGCGTTATCAGGAGGGGTTGAGCAGATACAGTGTGATAGTGAGGGGTTTACCAGATGCAGCGTTATCAGGAGGTGTTGAGCAGATACAGTGTCATAGTGATGGGGTTTACCAGTTGCAGCGTTATCAGGAGGGGTTGAGGAAATACAGTGTGATAGTGAGGGGTTTACCAGATGCAGCGTTATCAGGAGGCTTTGAGCAGATACAGTGTGATAGTGAGGGTGTTTACCAGATGCAGCGTTTTCAGGAGGGGCTGAGCAGATACAGTGTGATAGTGAGGGGTTTACCAGATGCAGCATTATCAGGAGAGGTTGAGCAGATACAGTGCGATAGTGAGGGGGTTTACCAGATGCAGCGTTATCATGAGGGGTTGAGTAGATACAGTGTGATAGTGAGGGGGTTTACCAGACGCATTGTTATCGGGAGGGTTTGAGCAGATACAGTGTGATAGTGAGGAGGTGTACCAGAGGCAGCCTTATCAGGAGGGGTTGAGCAGGTACAGTGTGATAGTGAGGGGGTTTAACAGATGCAGCATTAACAGGAAGGGTTGAGCAGATTCAGTGTGATAGTGAGGGGGTTTACCAGACGCAGCGTTATCAGGAGGGGTTGAGCAGATACAGTGTGATAGTGAGGGGGTTTACCAGATGCAGCGTTATCAGGAGGGGTTGAGCAGATACAGTGTGATATTGAGCGGGTTTACCAGAAGCAGCGTTATCAGGAGGGGTTGAGCAGATACAGTGTGATAGTGAGGGGTTTACCAGATGCAGCATTATCAGGAGAGGTTGAGCAGATACAGTGTGATAGTGAGGGCGTTTACCAGATGCAGCGTTATCAGGAGGGGTTGAGCAGACACAGCATTATTGTGAGGCGTTGAGCAGATAGAGTGCGATAGTGAGGGGGTTTACCAGTTGCAGAGTTATCAGGAGGGGTTGAGCAGATACAGTGTGATAGTGTGGGGTTTACCAGATGCAACGTTATCAGGAGGGGTTGAGCAGATACAGTGTGATAGTGAGGGGGTTTACCAGATGCAGCGTTATCAAGAGTGGTTGAGCAGATACAGTGTGATAGTGAGGGGGTTTACCAGATGCAGAGTTATCAGGAGGGGTTGAGCAGATACAGTGTGATAGTGAGGGGGTTTACCAGATGCAGCGTTATCAGGAGGAGTTGAGCAGATACAGTGTGATAGTGAGGGGGTTTACCAGATGCAGCGTTATCAGGAGGGGTTGAGCAGATATAGTGTGATAGTGCGGGTGTTTACCAGATGCATCGTTATCAGGAGGGGTTGAGCAGATACAGTGTGATAGTGAGGGGGTTTACCAGATGCAGTGTTATCAGGAGGGGTTGAGCAGATACAGTGTGATAGTGAGGGGGTTTACCAGACGCAGCGTTATCAGGAGGCGTTGAGCAGATACAGTGTGATAGTGAGGGGGTTTACCAGATGCAGCGTTATCAGGAGGGGCTGAGCAGATACAGTGTGATAGTGAGCGGGTTTACCAGAAGCAGCGTTATCAGGAGGGTTTGAGCAGATACAGTGTGATAGTGAGGGGGTTTACCAGATGCAGCGTTATCAGGAGGGGTTGAGCAGATACAGTGTGAGAGTGAGGGGTTTACCAGATGCAGCGTTATCAGGAGGTGTTGAGCAGATACAGTCTCATAGTGATGGGGTATACCAGTTGCAGCGTTATCAGGAGGGGTTGAGGAAATACAGTGTGATAGTGAGGGGTTTACCAGATGCAGCGTTATCAGGAGGGGTTGAGCAGATATAGTGTGAGAGTGCGGGTGTTTACCAGATGCATCGTTATCAGGATGGGTTGAGCAGATACAGTTTGATAGTGAGGGGGTTTACCAGATGCAGTGTTATCAGGAGGGGTTGAGCAGATACCATGTGATAGTGAGGGGGTTTACCAGATGCAGCGTTATCAGGACAGGTTGAGCAGGTACAGTGTGATAGTGAGGGGGTTTACCAGACGCAGCGTTATAAGGAGGCGTTGAGCAGATACAGTGAGATAGTGAGGGTGTTTACCAGATGCTGCGTTATCAGGAGGGGTTGAGCAGACACAGCATTATTGTGAGGCGTTGAGCAGATACAGTGCGATAGTGAGGGGGTTTACCAGTTGCAGAGTTATCAGGAGGGGTTGAGCAGATACAGTGTGATAGTGAGGGGGTTTACCAGATGCAGCGTTATCAGGAGGGGCTGAGCAGATACAGTGTGATAGTGAGCGGGTTTACCAGAAGCAGCGTTATCAGGAGGGTTTGAGCAGATACAGTGTGATAGTGGGGGGTTTACCAGATGCAGCATTATCAGGAGAGGTTGAGCAGACACAGTGTGATAGTGAGGGCGTTTACCAGATGCAGCGTTATCAGGAGGGGTTGAGCAGACACAGCATTATTGTGAGGCGTTGAGCAGATAGAGTGCGATAGTGAGGGGGTTTACCTGTTGCAGATTTATCAGGAGGGGTTGAGCAGATACAGTGTGATAGTGTGGGGTTTACCAGATGCAACGTTATCAGGAGGGGTTGAGCAGATACAGTGTGATAGTGAGGTGGTTTTCCAGATGCAGCCTTATCAAGAGGGGTTGAGCAGATACAGTGTGATAGTGAGGGGGTTTACCAGATGCACATTTATAAGGAGGGGTTGAGCAGATACAGTGTGACAGTGAGGGGTTTACCAGATGCAGCGTTATCAGGAGGTGTTGAGCAGATACAGTCTCATAGCGATGGGGTTTACCAGTTGCAGCGTTATCAGGAGGGGTTGAGGAAATACAGTGTGATAGTGAGGGGTTTACCATATGCAGCGTTATCAGGAGGGGTTGAGCAGATATAGTGTGATAGTGCGGGTGTTTACCAGATGCATCGTTATCAGGAGGGGTTGAGCAGATACAGTTTGATAGTGAGGGGGTTTACCAGATGCAGTGTTATCAAGAGGGGTTGAGCAGATACCATGTGATAGTGAGGGGGTTTACCAGACGCAGCGTTATCAGGAGGTGTTGAGCAGATACAGTGTGATAGTGAGGGGGTTTACCAGATGCAGCGTTATCAGGAGGGGCTGAGCAGATACAGTGTGATAGTGAGCGGGTTTACCAGAAGCAGCGTTATCAGGAGGGTTTGAGCAGATACAGTGTGATAGTGAGGGGTTTACCAGATGCAGCTTTATCAGGAGAGGTTGAGCAGATACAGTGTGAGAATGAGGGCGTTTACCAGATGCAGCGTTATCAGGAGGGGTTGAGCAGACACAGCATTATTGTGAGGCGTTGAGCAGATACAGTGCGATAGTAAGGGGGTTTACCAGTTGCAGATTTATCAGGAGGGGTTGAGCAGATACAGTGTGATAGTGAGGGGGTTTACCAGATGCAGATTTATAAGGAGGGGCTGAGCAGATACAGTGTGATAGTGAGCGGGTTTACCAGATGCAGCATTATCAGGAGGGGTTGAGCAGATACAGTGTGATAGTGAGGTTGTTTACCAGATGCAGCGTTATCAGGAGGGGTTGAGCAGATACAGTTTGACAGTGAGGGGTTTACCAGATGCAGCGATATCAGGAGGTGTTGAGCAGATACAGTCTCATAGTAATGGGGTTTACCAGTTGCAGCGTTATCAGGAGGGGTTGAGGAAATACAGTGTGATAGTGAGGGGTTTACCAGATGCAGCGTTATCAGGAGGGGTTGAGCAGCTATAGTGTGATAGTGCGGGTGTTTACCAGATGCATCGTTATCAGGAGGGGTTCAGCAGATACAGTTTGATAGTGAGGGGGTTTACCAGATGCAGTGTTATCAGGAGGGGTTGAGCAGATACCATGCGATAGTGAGGGGGTTTACCAGATGCAGCGTTATCAGGACGGGTTGAGCAGGTACAGTGTGATAGTGAGGAGGTTTACCAGATGCAGCGTTATCAGGAGGCTTTGAGCAGATACAGTGTGATAGTGAGGGTGTTTACCAGACGCAGCATTATCAGGAGGCGTTGAGCAGATACAGTGAGATAGTGAGGGTGTTTACCAGATGCAGCGTTATCAGGAGGGGTTGAGCAGATACAGTGTGATAGTGAGGGTATTTACCAGATGCAGCGTTATCAGGAGGGGTTGAGCAGATGCAGTGTGATAGTGATGGGGTTTACCAAATGCAGCGTTATCAGGAGGGGTTGAGCAGGTACAGTGTGATAGTGAGGGGGTTTACCAGGTGCAGCGTTATCAGGAGAGGTTGAGCTGATACAGTGTGATAGTGAGGGGGATTTACCAGATGCAGCTTTATCAGGAGGGGTTGTCAGATACAGTGTGATAGTGAGAGGCTTTACCAGATGCAGCGTTATCAGGAGGGGTTGAGCAGGTACAGTGTGATAGTGAGAGGTATTACCAGATGCAGCGTTTTCAGGAGGGGTTGAGCAGATACAGTGTGATTGTGAGGGGGTTTACCAGATGCAACGTTATCAGGAGGGTTTGAGCAGATACAGTGTGATAGTGAGGTGGTTTACCAGATGCAGCGTTATCAGGAGGGGTTGAGCGGATACAGTGTGATAGTGAGGGGGTTTACCAGATGCAGCGTTTTCAGAAGGGGTTGAGCAGATACAGTGTGATAGTGAGCGGGCTTACCAGACGCAGAGTTATCAGGAGGGGTTGAGCAGATACAGTGTGATAGTGAGGGGTTTACCAGATGCAGCATTATCAGGAGAGGTTGAGCAGACACAGTGTGATAGTGAGGGCGTTTACCAGATGCAGCGTTATCAGGAGGGGTTGAGCAGACACAGCATTATTGTGAGGCGTTGAGCAGATAGAGTGCGATAGTGAGGGGGTTTACTTGTGGCAGATTTATCAGGAGGGGTTGAGCAGATACAGTGTGATAGTGTGGGGTTTACCAGATGCAACGTTATCAGGAGGGGTTGAGCAGATACAGTGTGATAGTGAGGTGGTTTTCCAGATGCAGCGTAATCAAGAGGGGTTGAGCAGATACAGTGTGATAGTTAGGGGGTTTACCAGATGCAGATTTATAAGGAGGGGTTGAGCAGATAGAGTGTGATAGTGAGGGGGTTTACCAGATGCAGCGTTATCAGGAGGGGTTGAGCAGATACAGTGTGATAGTGAGGGGGTTTACCAGATGCAGCGTTATCAGGAGGGGTTGAGCAGATACAGTGTGAGAGTGAGGGGTTTACCAGATGCAGCGTTATCAGGAGGTGTTGAGCAGATACAGTCTCATAGTGATGGGGTATACCAGTTGCAGCGTTATCAGGAGGGGTTGAGGAAATACAGTGTGATAGTGAGGGGTTTACCAGATGCAGCGTTATCAGGAGGGGTTGAGCAGATATAGTGTGAGAGTGCGGGTGTTTACCAGATGCATCGTTATCAGGATGGGTTGAGCAGATACAGTTTGATAGTGAGGGGGTTTACCAGATGCAGTGTTATCAGGAGGGGTTGAGCAGATACCATGTGATAGTGAGGGGGTTTACCAGATGCAGCGTTATCAGGACAGGTTGAGCAGGTACAGTGTGATAGTGAGGGGGTTTACCAGACGCAGCGTTATAAGGAGGCGTTGAGCAGATACAGTGAGATAGTGAGGGTGTTTACCAGATGCTGCGTTATCAGGAGGGGTTGAGCAGACACAGCATTATTGTGAGGCGTTGAGCAGATACAGTGCGATAGTGAGGGGGTTTACCAGTTGCAGAGTTATCAGGAGGGGTTGAGCAGATACAGTGTGATAGTGAGGGGGTTTACCAGATGCAGCGTTATCAGGAGGGGCTGAGCAGATACAGTGTGATAGTGAGCGGGTTTACCAGAAGAAGCGTTATCAGGAGGGTTTGAGCAGATACAGTGTGATAGTGGGGGGTTTACCAGATGCAGCATTATCAGGAGAGGTTGAGCAGACACAGTGTGATAGTGAGGGCGTTTACCAGATGCAGCGTTATCAGGAGGGGTTGAGCAGACACAGCATTATTGTGAGGCGTTGAGCAGATAGAGTGCGATAGTGAGGGGGTTTACCTGTTGCAGATTTATCAGGAGGGGTTGAGCAGATACAGTGTGATAGTGTGGGGTTTACCAGATGCAACGTTATCAGGAGGGGTTGAGCAGATACAGTGTGATAGTGAGGTGGTTTTCCAGATGCAGCCTTATCAAGAGGGGTTGAGCAGATACAGTGTGATAGTGAGGGGGTTTACCAGATGCACATTTATAAGGAGGGGTTGAGCAGATACAGTGTGACAGTGAGGGGTTTACCAGATGCAGCGTTATCAGGAGGTGTTGAGCAGATACAGTCTCATAGCGATGGGGTTTACCAGTTGCAGCGTTATCAGGAGGGGTTGAGGAAATACAGTGTGATAGTGAGGGGTTTACCATATGCAGCGTTATCAGGAGGGGTTGAGCAGATATAGTGTGATAGTGCGGGTGTTTACCAGATGCATCGTTATCAGGAGGGGTTGAGCAGATACAGTTTGATAGTGAGGGGGTTTACCAGATGCAGTGTTATCAGGAGGGGTTGAGCAGATACCATGTGATAGTGAGGGGGTTTACCAGACGCAGCGTTATCAGGAGGTGTTGAGCAGATACAGTGTGATAGTGAGGGGGTTTACCAGATGCAGCGTTATCAGGAGGGGCTGAGCAGATACAGTGTGATAGTGAGCGGGTTTACCAGAAGCAGCGTTATCAGGAGGGTTTGAGCAGATACAGTGTGATAGTGAGGGGTTTACCAGATGCAGCATTATCAGGAGAGGTTGAGCAGATACAGTGTGAGAATGAGGGCGTTTACCAGATGCAGCGTTATCAGGAGGGGTTGAGCAGACACAGCATTATTGTGAGGCGTTGAGCAGATACAGTGCGATAGTAAGGGGGTTTACCAGTTGCAGATTTATCAGGAGGGGTTGAGCAGATACAGTGTGATAGTGAGGGGGTTTACCAGATGCAGCGTTATCAGGAGGGGCTGAGCAGATACAGTGTGATAGTGAGCGGGTTTACCAGATGCAGCATTATCAGGAGAGGTTGAGCAGATACAGTGTGAGAATGAGGGCGTTTACCAGATGCAGCATTATCAGGAGGGGTTGAGCAGACACAGCATTATTGTGAGGCGTTGAGCAGATACAGTGCGATAGTGAGGGGGTTTACCAGTTGCAGAGTTATCAGAAGGGTTGAGAAGATACAGTGTGATAATGTGGGGTTTACCAGATGCAGAGTTATCAGGAGGGGTTGAGCAGATACAGTGTGATAGTGAGCGTGTTTACCAGATGCAGCGTTATCAGGAGGGGTTGCGCAAAAGCAGTGTGATAGTGAGGGGCTTTACCAGATGCAGCGTTATCAGGAGGGGTTGAGCAGATACAGTGTGATAGTGAGGGGGTTTACCAGATGCAGCGTTATCAGGAGGGGTTGAGCAGATACAGTGTGATAGTGAGGGGTTTTACCAGATGCAGCGTTATCAGGAGGGGTTGAGCAGATACAGTGTGATAGTGAGGGTGTTTACCAGATGCAGCGTTATCAGGAGGGGTTGAGCAGATACAGTGTGATAGTGAGGGGTTTACCAGATGCAGCGTTATCAGGAGGGGTTGAGCAGATACAGTTTGATAGTGAGGGGGTTTACCAGATGCAGCGTTATCAGGAGTGGTTGAGCAGATACAGTGTGATAGTGAGGGGGTTTACCAGATGCAGCGTTATCAGGAGGGGTTGAGCAGATACAGTGTGATAGTGAGGGGGTTTACCAGATGCAGCTTTATCAGGAGGGGTTGTCAGATACAGTGTGATAGTGAGGGGGTTTACCAGATGCAGCGTTATCAGGAGGGGTTGAGCAGGTACGGTGTGATAGTGAGGGGGTTTACCAGATGCAGCGTTATGAGGAGGGGTTGAGCAGATACAGTGTGATAGTGAGGGCATTTACCAGATGCAGCGTTATCAGGAGGGGTTTACCAGTTGAAGATTTATCAGGAGGGGTTGAGCAGATACAGTGTGATAGTGTGGGGATCACCAGATGCAACGTTATCAGGAGAGGTTGAGCAGATACAGTGTGATCGTGAGGGGGTTTACCAGATGCAGCGTAATCAAGAGGGGTTGAGCAGATACAGTGTGATAGTGAGGGGGTTTACCAGATGCAGCATTATCAGGAGGGGTTGAGCAGATACAGTGTGATAGTGAGGGGGTTTTCCAGATGCAGCGTTATCAGGAGGTGTTGAGCAGATACAGTGTGATAGTGAGGGGGTTTACCAGATGCGGCGTTATCAGGAGGTGTTGAGCAGCTACAGTGTCATAGTGAGGGGGTTTACCAGATGCAGCGTTTTCAGGAGGGGTTGAGCAGATACAGTGTGATAGTGAGGGGTTTACCAGATGCAGCATTATCAGGAGAGGTTGAGCAGATACAGTGCGATAGTGAGGGGGTTTACCAGATGCAGCGTTATCATGAGGGGTTGAGTAGATACAGTGTGATAGTGAGGGGGTTTACCAGACGCATTGTTATCGGGAGGGTTTGAGCAGATACAGTGTGATAGTGAGGAGGTGTACCAGAGGCAGCCTTATCAGGAGGGGTTGAGCAGGTACAGTGTGATAGTGAGGGGGTTTAACAGATGCAGCATTAACAGGAAGGGTTGAGCAGATTCAGTGTGATAGTGAGGGGGTTTACCAGACGCATTGTTATCGGGAGGGTTTGAGCAGATACAGTGTGATAGTGAGGAGGTGTACCAGAGGCAGCCTTATCAGGAGGGGTTGAGCAGGTACAGTGTGATAGTGAGGGGGTTTAACAGATGCAGCATTAACAGGAAGGGTTGAGCAGATTCAGTGTGATAGTGAGGGGGTTTACCAGACGCAGCGTTATCAGGAGGGGTTGAGCAGATACAGTGTGATAGTGAGGGGGATTAACAGATGCAGCGTTATCAGGAGGGGTTGAGCAGATACAGTGTGATATTGAGCGGGTTTACCAGAAGCAGCGTTATCAGGAGTGTTTGAGCAGATACAGTGTGAGAGTGAGGGGTTTACCAGATGCAGCATTATCAGGAGAGGTTGAGCAGATACAGTGTGATAGTGAGGGGGTTTACCAGATGCAGCGTTATCAGGAGGGCTTGAGCAGACACAGGATTATTGTGAGGCGTTGAGCAGATAGAGTGCGATAGTGAGGGGGTTTACCAGTTGCAGAGTTATCAGGAGGGGTTGAGCAGATACAGTGTGATAGTGTGGGGTTTACCAGATGCAACGTTATCAGGAGGGGTTGAGCAGATACAGTGTGATAGTGAGGGGGTTTACCAGATGCAGCGTTATCAAGAGTGGTTGAGCAGATACAGTGTGATAGTGAGGGGGTTTACCAGATGCAGCATTATCAGGAGGGGTTGAGCAGATACAGTGTGATAGTGAGGGGGTTTACCAGATGCAGCGTTATCAGGAGGTGTTGAGCAGATACAGTGTGATAGTGAGGGGGTTTACCAGATGCAGCGTTATCAGGAGGGGTTGAGCAGATACAGTGTGATAGTGAGGGGCTTTACCAGACGCAGCTTTATCAGGAGGGGTTGAGCAGATACAGTGTGATAGTGAGGCTGTGTACCAGAGGCAGCGTTATCAGGAGTGTTTGAGCAGATACAGTGTGATAGTGAGGGGGTTTACCAGATGCAGCGTTATCATGAGGGGTTGAGCAGATACAGTGTGATAGTGAGGGGGTTTACCAGATGCATCGTTATCAGGAGGGGTTGAGCAGATACAGTGTGATAGTGAGGGTGTTTACCAGATGCAGCGTTATCAGGAGGGGTTGAGCAGCTACAGTGTGATAGTGAGGGGGTTTACCAGATGCAGCATTAACAGGAGGGGTTGAGCAGATTCAGTGTGATAGTGAGGGGGTTTACCAGACGCATTGTTATCGGGAGGGTTTGAGCAGATACAGTGTGATAGTGAGGAGGTGTACCAGAGGCAGCCTTATCAGGAGGGGTTGAGCAGGTACAGTGTGATAGTGAGGGGGTTTAACAGATGCAGCATTAACAGGAAGGGTTGAGCAGATTCAGTGTGATAGTGAGGGGGTTTACCAGACGCAGCGTTATCAGGAGGGGTTGAGCAGATACAGTGTGATAGTGAGGGGGATTAACAGATGCAGCGTTATCAGGAGGGGTTGAGCAGATACAGTGTGATATTGAGCGGGTTTACCAGAAGCAGCGTTATCAGGAGTGTTTGAGCAGATACAGTGTGAGAGTGAGGGGTTTACCAGATGCAGCATTATCAGGAGAGGTTGAGCAGATACAGTGTGATAGTGAGGGGGTTTACCAGATGCAGCGTTATCAGGAGGGGTTGAGCAGATACAGTGTGATAGTGTGGGGTTTACCAGATGCAGCGTTATCAAGAGGGGTTGAGCAGATACAGTGTGATAGTGAGGGGGTTTACCAGATGCAGAGTTATCAGGAGGGGTTGAGCAGATACAGTGTGATAGTGAGGGGGTTTACCAGATGCAGCGTTATCAGGAGGAGTTGAGCAGATACAGTGTGATAGTGAGGGGGTTTACCAGATGCAGCGTTATCAGGAGGGGTTGAGCAGATACAGTGTGATAGTGAGGGGCTTTACCAGACGCAGCGTTATCAGGAGGGGTTGAGCAGATACAGTGTGATAGTGAGGGTGTTTACCAGATGCAGCGTTATCAGGAGGGGTTGAGCAGCTACAGCGTGATAGTGAGCGGGTTTACCAGAAGCAGCGTTATCAGGAGGGGTTGAGCAGATACAGTGTGATAGTGAGGGGTTTACCAGATGCAGCATTATCAGGAGAGTTTGAGCAGATACAGTGTGATAGTGAGGGGGTTTACCAGATGCAGCGTTATCAGGAGGAGTTGAGCAGATACAGTGTGATAGTGAGGGGGTTTTCCAGACGCAGCATTATCAGGAGGGGTTGAGCAGATACAGTGTGATAGTGAGGAGGTGTACCAGAGGCAGCGTTATCAGGAGAGGCTGAGCAGATACAGTTTGATATTGAGGTGGTTTACCAGACGCAGCATTAACAGGAGGGGTTGAGCAGATACAGTGTGATAGTGAGGGGGTTTACCAGATGCAGCGTTATCAGGAGGGGTTGAGCAGATACAGTGTGATAGTGAGGGGGTTTACCAGATGCAGCGTTATCAGGAGGGGTTGAGCAGATACAGTGTGATAGTGAGCGATTTTACCAGAAGCAGCGTTATCAGGAGGGCTTGAGCAGATACAGTGTGATAGTGAGGGGTTTACCAGATGCAGCGTTATCAGGAGAGGTTGAGCAGATACAGTGTGATAGTGAGGGGGTTTACCAGATGCAGCGTTATCAGGAGGGGTTGAGCAGATACAGTGTGATAGTGAGGGAGTTTACCAGAAACAGAGTTATCAGGAGGATTTGAGCAGATACAGTTTGATAGTGAGCGGGTTTTCCAGAAGCAGCGTTATGAGGAGGGGTTGAGCAGATACAGTGTGATAGTGAGGGGTTTACCAGATGCAGCATTATCAGGAGAGGTTGAGCAGATACAGTGTGATAGTGAGGGGGTTTACCAGATGCAGGGTTATCTTTAGGGGTTGAGTAGATACAGTGTGATAGTGAGGGGGTTTGCCAGACGCAGCGTTATCGGGAGGGTTTGAGCAGATACAGTGTGATAGTGAGGAGGTGTACCAGAGGCAGCCTTATCAGGATGGGTTGAGCAGATACAGTGTGATAGTGAGGAGGTGTACCAGAGGCAGCCTTATCAGGATGGGTTGAGCAGATACAGTGTGATAGTGAGGAGGTGTACCAGAGGCAGCCTTATCAGGATGGGTTGAGCAGATACAGTGTGATAGTGAGGGGGTTTACCAGATGCAGCGTTATCAGGAGGGGTTGAGCAGATACAGTGTGATAGTGAGGGGGTTTACCAGATGCAGCGTTATCAGGAGGGGTTGAGCAGATACAGTGTGATAGTGAGGGGTTTACCAGATGCAACGTTATCAGGAGGGGTTGAGCAGATACAGTGTGATAGTGAGGGGATTTACCAGATGCAGCGTTATCAGGAGAGGTGAGCAGATACTATGTGATAGTGAGGGGGTTTACCAGATGCAGCATTATCAGGAGGGGTTGAGCAGATACAGTGTGATAGTGAGGGGGTTTACCAGATGCAGCGTTATCAGGAGGGGTTGAGCAGATACAGTGTGATAGTGAGGGGGTTTACCAGATGCAGCGTTATCAGGAGGGGTTGAGCAGATACAGTGTGATAGTGAGGGGGTTTACCAGATGCAGCATTATCAGGAGGGGTTGAGCAGATACAGTGTGATAGTGAGGGGGTTTACCAGATGCAGCGTTATCAGGAGGGGTTGAGCAGATACAGTGTGATAGTGAGGGGGTTTACCAGAAGCAGCGTTATCAGGAGGGGTTGAGCAGATACAGTGTGATAGTGAGGAGTTTAACAAATGCACCGTTATCAGGAGGGTTGAGCAGATACAGTGTGATAGTGAGGGGTTTACCAGATGCAGCATTATCAGTAGGGTTGAGCAGATACAGTGTGATAGTGAGGGGGTTTACCAGTTGCAGCGTTATCAGGAGGGGTTGAGCAGATACAGTGTGATAGTGAGGAAGCTTACCAGAAGCAGCGTTATCAGGAGGGGTTGAGCAGATACAGTGTGATAGTGAGCGGGTTTACCAGAAGCAGCGTTATCAGGAGGGGTTGAGCAGATACAGTGTGATAGTGAGGGGTTTACCAGATGCAGCGTTATCAGGAGGGGTTGAGCAGATACAGTGTGATAGTGAGGAGGTGTACCAGATGCAGCGTTATCAGGAGGGGTTGAGCAGATACAGTGTGATAGTGAGGGGGTTTACCAGAAGCAGCGTTATCAGGAGGGGTTGAGCAGATACAGTGTGATAGTGAGGGGTTTACCAGATGCAGCATTATCAGGAGGGGTTGAGCAGATACAGTGTGATAGTGAGGGGGTTTACCAGATGCAGCGTTATCAGGAGGTGTTGAGCAGATACAGTGTGATAGTGAGGGGGTTTACCAGATGCAGCGTTATCAGGAGGTGTTGAGCAGATACAGTGTGATAGTGAGGGGGTTTACCAGATGCAGCGTTATCAGGAGGGGTTGAGCAGATACAGTGTGATAGTGAGGGGGTTTACCAGATGCAGCAGTTATCAGGAGGGTTGAGCAGATACAGTGTGATAGTGAGGGGGTTTACCAGATGCAGCGTTATCAGGAGGGGTTGAGCAGATACAGTGTGATAGTGAGGGGGTTTACCAGATGCAGCGTTATCAGGAGGGGTTGAGCAGATACAGTGTGATAGTGAGGGGGTTTACCAGATGCAGCGTTATCAGGAGGTGTTGAGCAGATACAGTGTGATAGTGAGGGGGTTTACCAGATGCAGCGTTATCAGGAGGTTTTGAGCAGATACAGTGTGATAGTGAGGGGGTTTACCAGATGCAGCGTTATCAGGAGGGGTTGAGCAGATACAGTGTGATAGTGAGGGTGTTTACCAGATGCAGCGTTATCAGGAGGGGTTGAGCAGATACAGTGTGATAGTGAGGGGTTTACCAGAGGCAGCGTTAGAAGGCGGGGTTGAGCAGATACAGTGTGATAGTGAGGGGGTTTACCAGATGCAGCATTAACAGGAGGGGTTGAGCAGATACAGTGTGATAGTGAGGGGGTTTACCAGATGCAGCGTTATCAGGAGGGGTTGAGCAGATACAGTGTGATAGTGAGGGGGTTTACCAGATGCAGCGTTATCAGGAGGGGTTGAGCAGATACAGTGTGATAGTGAGCGGTTTACCAGACGCATCTTTATCAGGAGTGGTTGAGCAGATACAGTGTGATAGTGAGGGCATTTTCCATATGCAGCGTTATCAGGAGGGGTTGAGCAGATACAGTGTGATAGTGAGGGGGTTTACCAGATGCAGCGTTATCAGGAGGGGTTGAGCAGATACAGTGTGATAGTGAGGGGGTTTAACAGATGCAGCGTTATCAGGAGGGGTTGAGCAGATACAGTGTGATAGTGAGGGGGTTTACCAGATGCAGCGTTATCAGGAGGGGTTGAGCAGATACAGTGTGATAGTGAGGGGGTTTACCAGATGCAGCGTTATCAGGAGGGGTTGAGCAGATACAGTGTGATAGTGAGGGGGTTTACCAGATGCAGCGTTATCAGGAGGGGTTGAGCAGATACAGTGTGATAGTGAGGGGGTTTACCAGATGCAGTGTTATCAGGAGGGGTTGAGCAGATACAGTGTGATAGTGAGGGGGCTAACCAGAAGCAGCTTTATCAGGAGGGGTTGAGCAGATACAGTGTGATAGTGAGGGGGTTTACCAGATGCAGCGTTATCAGGAGGGGTTGAGCAGATACAGTGTGATAGTGAGGGGGTTTACCAGATGCAGCGTTATCAGGAGGGGTTGAGCAGATACAGTGTGATAGTGAGGGGGTTTACCAGATGCAGCGTTATCAGGAGGGGTTGAGCAGATACAGTGTGATAGTGAGGGGGTTTACCAGATGCAGCGTTATCAGGAGGGGTTGAGCAGATACAGTGTGATAGTGAGGGGGTTTACCAGATGCAGCGTTATCAGGAGGGGTTGAGCAGATACAGTGTGATAGTGAGGGGGTTTACCAGATGCAGCGTTATCAGGAGGGGTTGAGCAGATACAGTGTGATAGTGAGGGGGTTTACCAGATGCAGCGTTATCAGGAGGGGTTGAGCAGATACAGTGTGATAGTGAGGGGGTTTACCAGATGCAGCGTTATCAGGAGGGGTTGAGCAGATACAGTGTGATAGTGAGGGGGTTTACCAGATGCAGCGTTATCAGGAGGGGTTGAGCAGATACAGTGTGATAGTGAGGGGGTTTACCAGATGCAGCGTTATCAGGAGGGGTTGAGCAGATACAGTGTGATAGTGAGGGGGTTTACCAGATGCAGCGTTATCAGGAGGGGTTGAGCAGATACAGTGTGATAGTGAGGGGGTTTACCAGATGCAGCGTTATCAGGAGGGGTTGAGCAGATACAGTGTGATAGTGAGGGGGTTTACCAGATGCAGCGTTATCAGGAGGGGTTGAGCAGATACAGTGTGATAGTGAGGGGGTTTACCAGATGCAGCGTTATCAGGAGGGGTTGAGCAGATACAGTGTGATAGTGAGGGGGTTTACCAGATGCAGCGTTATCAGGAGGGGTTGAGCAGATACAGTGTGATAGTGAGGGGGTTTACCAGATGCAGCGTTATCAGGAGGGGTTGAGCAGATACAGTGTGATAGTGAGGGGTTTACCAGATGCAGCGTTATCAGGAGGGGTTGAGCAGATACAGTGTGATAGTGAGGGGGTTTACCAGATGCAGCGTTATCAGGAGGGGTTGAGCAGATACAGTGTGATAGTGAGGGGGTTTACCAGATGCAGCGTTATCAGGAGGGGTTGAGCAGATACAGTGTGATAGTGAGGGGGTTTACCAGATGCAGCGTTATCAGGAGGGGTTGAGCAGATACAGTGTGATAGTGAGGGGGTTTACCAGATGCAGCGTTATCAGGAGGGGTTGAGCAGATACAGTGTGATAGTGAGGGGGTTTACCAGATGCAGCGTTATCAGGAGGGGTTGAGCAGATACAGTGTGATAGTGAGGGGGTTTACCAGATGCAGCGTTATCAGGAGGGGTTGAGCAGATACAGTGTGATAGTGAGGGGGTTTACCAGATGCAGCGTTATCAGGAGGGGTTGAGCAGATACAGTGTGATAGTGAGGGGGTTTACCAGATGCAGCGTTATCAGGAGGGGTTGAGCAGATACAGTGTGATAGTGAGGGGGTTTACCAGATGCAGCGTTATCAGGAGGGGTTGAGCAGATACAGTGTGATAGTGAGGGGGTTTACCAGATGCAGCGTTATCAGGAGGGGTTGAGCAGATACAGTGTGATAGTGAGGGGGTTTACCAGATGCAGCGTTATCAGGAGGGGTTGAGCAGATACAGTGTGATAGTGAGGGGGTTTACCAGATGCAGCGTTATCAGGAGGGGTTGAGCAGATACAGTGTGATAGTGAGGGGGTTTACCAGATGCAGCGTTATCAGGAGGGGTTGAGCAGATACAGTGTGATAGTGAGGGGGTTTACCAGATGCAGCGTTATCAGGAGGGGTTGAGCAGATACAGTGTGATAGTGAGGGGGTTTACCAGATGCAGCGTTATCAGGAGGGGTTGAGCAGATACAGTGTGATAGTGAGGGGGTTTACCAGATGCAGCGTTATCAGGAGGGGTTGAGCAGATACAGTGTGATAGTGAGGGGGTTTACCAGATGCAGCGTTATCAGGAGGGGTTGAGCAGATACAGTGTGATAGTGAGGGGGTTTACCAGATGCAGCGTTATCAGGAGGGGTTGAGCAGATACAGTGTGATAGTGAGGGGGTTTACCAGATGCAGCGTTATCAGGAGGGGTTGAGCAGATACAGTGTGATAGTGAGGGGGTTTACCAGATGCAGCGTTATCAGGAGGGGTTGAGCAGATACAGTGTGATAGTGAGGGGGTTTACCAGATGCAGCGTTATCAGGAGGGGTTGAGCAGATACAGTGTGATAGTGAGGGGGTTTACCAGATGCAGCGTTATCAGGAGGGGTTGAGCAGATACAGTGTGATAGTGAGGGGGTTTACCAGATGCAGCGTTATCAGGAGGGGTTGAGCAGATACAGTGTGATAGTGAGGGGTTTACCAGATGCAGCGTTATCAGGAGGGGTTGAGCAGATACAGTGTGATAGTGAGGGGGTTTACCAGATGCAGCGTTATCAGGAGGGGTTGAGCAGATACAGTGTGATAGTGAGGGGGTTTACCAGATGCAGCGTTATCAGGAGGGGTTGAGCAGATACAGTGTGATAGTGAGGGGGTTTACCAGATGCAGCGTTATCAGGAGGGGTTGAGCAGATACAGTGTGATAGTGAGGGGGTTTACCAGATGCAGCGTTATCAGGAGGGGTTGAGCAGATACAGTGTGATAGTGAGGGGGTTTACCAGATGCAGCGTTATCAGGAGGGGTTGAGCAGATACAGTGTGATAGTGAGGGGGTTTACCAGATGCAGCGTTATCAGGAGGGTTGAGCAGATACAGTGTGATAGTGAGGGGGTTTACCAGATGCAGCGTTATCAGGAGGGTTGAGCAGATACAGTGTGATAGTGAGGGGGTTTACCAGATGCAGCGTTATCAGGAGGGGTTGAGCAGATACAGTGTGATAGTGAGGGGGTTTACCAGATGCAGCGTTATCAGGAGGGGTTGAGCAGATACAGTGTGATAGTGAGGGGGTTTACCAGATGCAGCGTTATCAGGAGGGGTTGAGCAGATACAGTGTGATAGTGAGGGGGTTTACCAGATGCAGCGTTATCAGGAGGGGTTGAGCAGATACAGTGTGATAGTGAGGGGGTTTACCAGATGCAGCGTTATCAGGAGGGGTTGAGCAGATACAGTGTGATAGTGAGGGGGTTTACCAGATGCAGCGTTATCAGGAGGGGTTGAGCAGATACAGTGTGATAGTGAGGGGGTTTACCAGATGCAGCGTTATCAGGAGGGGTTGAGCAGATACAGTGTGATAGTGAGGGGGTTTACCAGATGCAGCGTTATCAGGAGGGGTTGAGCAGATACAGTGTGATAGTGAGGGGTTTACCAGATGCAGCGTTATCAGGAGGGGTTGAGCAGATACAGTGTGATAGTGAGGGGGTTTACCAGATGCAGCGTTATCAGGAGGGGTTGAGCAGATACAGTGTGATAGTGAGGGGGTTTACCAGATGCAGCGTTATCAGGAGGGGTTGAGCAGATACAGTGTGATAGTGAGGGGGTTTACCAGATGCAGCGTTATCAGGAGGGGTTGAGCAGATACAGTGTGATAGTGAGGGGTTTACCAGATGCAGCGTTATCAGGAGGGGTTGAGCAGATACAGTGTGATAGTGAGGGGGTTTACCAGATGCAGCGTTATCAGGAGGGGTTGAGCAGATACAGTGTGATAGTGAGGGGGTTTACCAGATGCAGCGTTATCAGGAGGGGTTGAGCAGATACAGTGTGATAGTGAGGGGGTTTACCAGATGCAGCGTTATCAGGAGGGGTTGAGCAGCTACAGCGTGATTGTGAGCGGGTTTACCAGATGCAGCGTTATCAGGAGGGGTTGAGCAGATACAGTGTGATAGTGAGGGGGTTTACCAGATGCAGCGTTATCAGGAGGGGTTGAGCAGATACAGTGTGATAGTGAGGGGGTTTATTAGACGCAGCGTTATCAGGAGGGGTTGAGCAGATACAGTGTGATAGTGAGGGGGTTTACCAGATGCAGCGTTATCAGGAGAGGTTGAGCAGATACAGTTTGATATTGAGGGGGTTTACCAGATGCAGCATTAACAGGAGGGTTTGAGCAGATACAGTGTGATAGTGAGGGGGTTTAACAGATGCAGCGTTATCAGGAGGGGTTGAGCAGATACAGTGTGATAGTGAGGGGGTTTACCAGATGCAGCGTTATCAGGAGGGGTTGAGCAGATACAGTGTGATAGTGAGCGGTTTTACCAGATGCAGCATTATCACGAGAGGTTGAGCAGATACAGTGTGATAGTGAGGGCATTTACCAGATGCAGCGTTATCAGGAGGGGTTTACGAGTTGAAGAGTTATCAGGAGGGGTTGAGCAGATACAGTGTGATAGTGTGGGGTTCACCAGATGCAACGTTATCAGGAGAGGTTGAGCAGATACAGTGTGATAGTGAGGGGGTTTACCAGATGCAGCGTTATCAAGAGGGGTTGAGCAGATACAGTGTGATAGTGAGGGGT
Source organism: Carcharodon carcharias (assembly GCF_017639515.1). Lineage (NCBI taxonomy): Eukaryota > Metazoa > Chordata > Chondrichthyes > Lamniformes > Lamnidae > Carcharodon > Carcharodon carcharias. The sequence continues at coordinate 553,767 of NW_024470686.1, forward strand.
TTTACCAGATGCAGCATTATCAGGAGGGGTTGAGCAGATACAGTGTGATAGTGAGGGGGTTTACCAGATGCAGCGTTATCAGGAGGTGTTGAGCAGATACATTGTGATAGTGAGGGGGTTTACCAGATGCGCCGTTATCAGGAGGTGTTGAGCAGATACAGTGTCATAGTGAGGGGGTTTACCAGATGCAGCATTATCAGGAGGGGTTGAGCAGATACAGTGTGATAGTGAGGGGGTTTTCCAGAAGCAGCGTTATCAGGAGGGTTTGAGCAGATACAGTTTGATAGTGAGCGGGTTTTCCAGAAGCAGCGTTATCAGGAGGGGTTGAGCAGATACAGTGTGATAGTGAGGGGTTTACCAGGTGCAGCATTATCAGGAGAGGTTGAGCAGATACAGTGTGACAGTGAGGGGGTTTACCAGATGCAGCGTTATCATTAGGGGTTGAGTAGACACAGTGTGATAGTGAGGGGGTTTACCAGACGCAGCGTTATCGGGAGGGTTTGAGCAGATACAGTGTGATAGTGAGGAGGTGTACCAGAGGCAGCGTTATCAGGAGGGGTTGAGCAGATACAGCATTATTGTGAGGCGTTGAGCATATAGAGTGCGATAGTGAGGGGGTTTACCAGTTGCAGAGTTATCAGGAGGAGTTGAGCAGATACAGTGTGATAGTGAGGGGGTTTACCAGATGCAGCGTTATCAAGAGTGGTTGAGCAGATACAGTGTGATAGTGAGGGGGTTTACCAGATGCAGAGTTATCAGGAGGGGTTGAGCAGATACAGTGTGATAGTGAGGGGGTTTACCAGATGCAGCGTTATCAGGAGGAGTTGAGCAGATACAGTGTGATAGTGAGGGGGTTTACCAGATGCAGCCTTATCAGGATGGGTTGAGCAGATACAGTGTGATAGTGAGGCGGTGTACCAGAGGCAGCGTTATCAGGAGTGTTTGTGCAGATACAGTGTGATAGTGAGGGGGTTTACCAGATGCAACATTAACAGGAGGGTTTGAGCAGATACAGTGTGATAGTGAGGGGGTTTACCAGATGCAACGTTATCAGGAGGGGTTGAGCAGATACAGTGTGATAGTGAGGGTGTTTACCAGATGCAACGTTATCAGGAGGGGTTGAGCAGATACAGTGTGATAGTGAGGGTGTTTACCAGATGCAGCGTTATCAGGAGGGGTTGAGCAGCTACAGCGTGATAGTGTACGGGTTTACCAGAAGCAGCATTATCAGGAGGGGTTGAGCAGATACGGTGTGATAGTGAGGGGTTTACCAGATGCAGCATTATCAGGAGAGTTTGAGCAGATACAGTGTGATAGTGAGGGGGTTTACCAGATGCAGCGTTATCAGGAGGGGTTGAGCAGATATTGTGTGATAGTGAGGGGGTTTACCAGACGCAGCGTTATCAGGAGGGGTTGAGCAGATACAGTGTGATAGTGAGGAGGTGTACCAGAGGCAGCGTTATCAGGAGAGGTTGAGCAGATACAGTTTGATATTGAGGGGGTTTACCAGACGCAGCATTAACAGGAGGGGTTGAGCTGATACAGTGTGATAGTGAGGGTGTTTACCAGATGCAGCGTTATCAGGAGGGGTTGAGCAGATACAGTGTGATAGTGAGGGGGTTTACCAGATGCAGCGTTGTCAGGAGGGGTTGAGCAGATACAGTGTGATAGTGAGCGGTTTTACCAGAAGCAGCGTTATCAGGAGGGGTTGAGCAGATACAGTGTGATAGTGAGGGGTTTACCAGATGCAGCATTATCACGAGAGGTTGAGCAGATACAGTGCGATAGTGAGGGCATTTACCACATGCAGCGTTATCAGGAGGGGTTTACCAGTTGAAGAGTTATCAGGAGGGGTTGAGCAGATACAGTGTGATAGTTTGGTGTTCACCAGATGCAACGTTATCAGGAGAGTTTGAGCAGATACAGTGTGATAGTGAGGGGGTTTACCAGATGCAGCGTTATCAAGAGGGGTTGAGCAGATACAGTGTGATAGTGAGGGGTTTTACCACATGCAGCATTATCAGGAGGGGTTGAGCAGATACAGTGTGAGTGAGGGGGTTTACCAGATGCACCGTTATCAGGAGGTGTTGAGCAGATACAGTGTGATAGTGAGGTGGTTTACCAGATGCGGCGTTATCAGAGGTGTTGAGCAGATACAGTGTCATAGTGAGGGGGTTTACCAGATGCAGCGTTATCAGGAGGGGTTGAGCAGATACAGTGTGATAGTGAGGGGGTTTACCAGAAGCAGCGTTATCAGGAGGGTTTGAGCAGATACAGTTTGATAGTGAGCGGGTTTTCCAGAAGCAGCGTTATCAGGAGGGGTTGAGCAGATACAGTGTGATAGTGAGGGGTTTCCCAAATGCAGCATTATCAGGAGAGGTTGAGCAGATACAGTGTGATAGTGAGGGGGTTTACCAGATGCAGCGTTATCTTTAGGGGTTGAGCAGATACAGTGTGATAGTGAGGGGGTTTACCAGATGCAGCGTTATCAGGAGGGGTTGAGCAGATACAGTGTGATAGTGAGGGGGTTTACCAGAAGCAGCGTTATCAGGAGGGTTTGAGCAGATACAGTTTGATAGTGAGCGGGTTTTCCAGAAGCAGCGTTATCAGGAGGGGTTGAGCAGATACAGTGTGATAGTGAGGGGTTTCCCAAATGCAGCATTATCAGGAGAGGTTGAGCAGATACAGTGTGATAGTGAGGGGGTTTACCAGATGCAGCGTTATCTTTAGGGGTTGAGCAGATACAGTGTGATAGTGAGGGGGTTTAACAGATGCAGCGTTATCAGGAGGGGTTGAGCAGATACAGTGTGATATTGAGCGGGTTTACCCGAAGCAGCGTTATCAGGAGGGTTTGAGCAGATACAGTGTGATAGTGAGGGGTTTACCAGATGCAGCGTTATCAGGAGGGGTTGAGCAGACACAGCATTATTGTGAGGCGTTGAGCAGATACAGTGCGATAGTGAAGCGGTTTACCAGTTGCAGAGTTATCAGGAGGGGTTGAGCAGATACAGTGTGATAGAGTGGTGTTTACCAGATGCAACGTTATCAGGAGATGTTGAGCAGATACAGTGTGATAGTGTTGGGTTTACCTGATGCAGAGTTATCAGGAGGGGTTGAGCATATACAGTGTGATAGTGAGGGGGTTTACCAGTTGCAGAGTTATCAGGAGGGGTTGAGCAGATACAGTGTGATAGAGTGGTGTTTACCAGATGCAACGTTATCAGGAGATGTTGAGCAGATACAGTGTGATAGTGTTGGGTTTACCTGATGCAGAGTTATCAGGAGGGGTTGAGCATATACAGTGTGATAGTGAGGGTGTTTACCAGATGCAGCATTATCAGGAGGGGTTGAGCAGATACAGTGTGATAGTGAGGGGGTTTACCAGATGCAGCGTTATCAGGAGGGGTTGAGCAGATACAGTGTGATCGTGAGGGGGTTTACCAGATGCAGCGTTTTCAGGAGGTGTTGAGCAGATACAGTGTCATAGTGAGGGGGTTTACCAGATGCAGCATTATCAGGAGATTTTGAGCAGATAAAGTGTGATAGTGAGGGGGTTTACCAGATGCAGCGTTATCAGTAGGGGTTGAGCAGATACAGTGTGATAGTGAGGGGGTTTACCAGACGCAGCATTATCAGGAGGGGTTGAGCAGATACAGTGTGATAGTGAGGAGGTGTACCAGAGGCAGCGTTATCAGGAGGGGTTGAGCAGATACAGTGTGATAGTGAGGGGTTTAACAGATGCAGCATTATCACGAGAGGTTGAGCAGATACAGTGTGATAGTGAGGGCATTTACCAGATGCAGCGTTATCAGGAGGGGTTTACCAGTTGAAGAGTTATCAGGAGGGGCTGAGCAGATACAGTTTGATAGTGTGGGGTTCACCAGATGCAACGTTATCAGGAGAGGTTGAGCAGATACAGTGTGATAGTGAGGGGGTTTACCAGATGCAGCGTTATCAAGAGGGGTTGAGCAGATACAGTGTGATAGTGAGGGGGTTTACCAGATGCAGCATTATCAGGAGGGGTTGAGCTGATACAGTGTGATAGTGAGGGGGTTTACCAGATGCAGCGTTATCAGGAGGTGTTGAGCAGATACAATGTGATAGTGAGGGGGTTTACCAGATGCGCCGTTATCAGGAGGTGTTGAGCAGATACAGTGTCATAGTGAGGGGGTTTACCAGATGCAGCATTATCAGGAGGGGTTGAGCAGATACAGTGTGATAGTGAGGGGGTTTACCAGAAGCAGCGTTATCAGGAGGGTTTGAGCAGATACAGTTTGATAGTGAGCGGGTTTTCCAGAAGCAGCGTTATCAGGAGGGGTTGAGCAGATACAGTGTGATAGTGAGGGGTTTACCAGATGCAGCATTATCAGGAGAGGTTGAGCAGATACAGTGTGATAGTGAGGGGGTTTACCAGATGCAGGGTTATCATTAGGGGTTGAGTAGACACAGTGTGATAGTGAGGGGGTTTACCAGACGCAGCGTTATCGGGAGGGTTTGAGCAGATACAGTGTGATAGTGAGGAGGTGTACCAGAGGCAGCGTTATCAGGAGGGGTTGAGCAGATACAGTGTGATATTGAGCGGGTTCACCAGAAGCAGCGTTATCAGGAGGGTTTGAGCAGATACAGTGTGAGAGTGAGGGGTTTACCAGATGCAGCATTATCAGGAGAGGTTGAGCAGATACAGTGTGATAGTGAGGGGGTTTACCAGATGCAGCGTTATCAGGAGGGCTTGAGCAGACACAGCATTATTGTGAGGCGTTGAGCAGATAGAGTGCGATAGTGAGGGGGTTTACCAGTTGCAGAGTTATCAGGAGGAGTTGAGCAGATACAGTGTGATAGTGAGGGGTTTTACCAGATGCAGCGTTATCAAGAGTGGTTGAGCAGATACAGTGTGATAGTGAGGGGGTTTACCAGATGCAGAGTTATCAGGAGGGGTTGAGCAGATACAGTGTGATAGTGAGGGGGTTTACCAGATGCAGCGTTATCAGGAGGAGTTGAGCAGATACAGTGTGATAGTGAGGGGGTTTACCAGATGCAGCGTTATCAGGATGGTTTGAGCAGATACAGTGTGATAGTGAGGCGGTGTACCAGAGGCAGCGTTATCAGGAGTGTTTGTGCAGATACAGTGTGATAGTGAGGGGGTTTACCAGATGCAACATTAACAGGAGGGTTTGAGCAGATACAGTGTGATAGTGAGCGGGTTTACCAGATGCAACGTTATCAGGAGGGGTTGAGCAGATACAGTGTGATAGTGAGGGTGTTTACCAGATGCAGCGTTATCAGGAGGGGTTGAGCAGCTACAGCGTGATAGTGAGCGGGTTTACCAGAAGCAGCATTATCAGGAGGGGTTGAGCAGATACAGTGTGATAGTGAGGGGGTTTACCAGATGCACCGTTATCAGGAGGTGTTGAGCAGATACAGTGTGATAGTGAGGGGGTTTACCAGATGCGGCGTTATCAGAGGTGTTGAGCAGATACAGTGTCATAGTGAGGGGGTTTACCAGATGCAGCGTTATCAGTAGGGGTTGAGCAGATACAGTGTGATAGTGAGGGGGTTTACCAGAAGCAGCGTTATCAGGAGGGGTTGAGCAGACACAGCATTATTGTGAGGCGTTGAGCAGATACAGTGCGATAGTGAGGCGGTTTACCAGTTGCAGAGTTATCAGGAGGGGTTGAGCAGATACAGTGTGATAGAGTGGTGTTTACCAGATGCAACGTTATCAGGAGATGTTGAGCAGATACAGTGTGATAGTGTTGGGTTTACCTGATGCAGAGTTATCAGGAGGGGTTGAGCATATACAGTGTGATAGTGAGGGGGTTTACCAGATGCAGCATTATCAGGAGGGGTTGAGCAGATACAGTGTGATAGTGAGGGGGTTTACCAGATGCAGCGTTATCAGGAGGGGTTGAGCAGATACAGTGTGATCGTGAGGTGGTTTACCAGATGCAGCGTTATCAGGAGAGGTTGAGCAGATACAGTGTGATAGTGAGGGGGTTTACCAGATGCAGCGTTATCAGGAGGGCTTGAGCAGACACAGCATTATTGTGAGGCGTTGAGCAGATAGAGTGCGATAGTGAGGGGGTTTACCAGTTGCAGAGTTATCAGGAGGAGTTGAGCAGATACAGTGTGATAGTGAGGGGGTTTACCAGATGCAGCGTTATCAAGAGTGGTTGAGCAGATACAGTGTGATAGTGAGGGGGTTTACCAGATGCAGAGTTATCAGGAGGGGTTGAGCAGATACAGTGTGATAGTGAGGGGGTTTACCAGATGCAGCGTTATCAGGAGGAGTTGAGCAGATACAGTGTGATAGTGAGGGGGTTTACCAGATGCAGCGTTATCAGGATGGTTTGAGCAGATACAGTGTGATAGTGAGGCGGTGTACCAGAGGCAGCGTTATCAGGAGTGTTTGTGCAGATACAGTGTGATAGTGAGGGGGTTTACCAGATGCAACATTAACAGGAGGGTTTGAGCAGATACAGTGTGATAGTGAGGGGGTTTACCAGATGCAACGTTATCAGGAGGGGTTGAGCAGATACAGTGTGATAGTGAGGGTGTTTACCAGATGCAGCGTTATCAGGAGGGGTTGAGCAGCTACAGCGTGATAGTGAGCGGGTTTACCAGAAGCAGCATTATCAGGAGGGGTTGAGCAGATACAGTGTGATAGTGAGGGGGTTTACCAGATGCACCGTTATCAGGAGGTGTTGAGCAGATACAGTGTGATAGTGAGGGGGTTTACCAGATGCGGCGTTATCAGAGGTGTTGAGCAGATACAGTGTCATAGTGAGGGGGTTTACCAGGTGCAGCGTTATCAGTAGGGGTTGAGCAGATACAGTGTGATAGTGAGGGGATTTACCAGAAGCAGCGTTATCAGGAGGGTTTGAGCAGATACAGTTTGATAGTGAGCGGCTTTTCCAGAAGCAGCGTTATCAGGAGGGGTTGAGCAGATACAGTGTGATAGTGAGGGGTTTACCAAATGCAGCATTATCAGGAGAGGTTGAGCAGATGCAGTGTGATAGTGAGGGAGTTTACCAGATGCAGCGTTATCTTTAGGGGTTTAGTAGATACAGTGTGATAGTGAGGGGGTTTACCAGACGCAGTGTTATCGGGAGGGTTTGAGCAGATACAGTGTGATAGTGAGGAGGTGTACCAGAGGCAGCCTTATCAGGAGGGGTTTAGCAGATACAGTGTGATAGTGAGGGGGTTTACCAGATGCAGCATTATCAGGAGGGGTTGAGCAGATACAGTGTGATAGTGAGGGGGTTTACCAGACGCAGCGTTATCAGGAGGGGTTGAGCAGATACAGTGTGATAGTGAGGGGGTTTAACAGATGCAGCGTTATCAGGAGGGGTTGAGCAGATACAGTGTGATATTGAGCGGGTTTACCCGAAGCAGCGTTATCAGGAGGGTTTGAGCAGATACAGTGTGATAGTGAGGGGTTTACCAGATGCAGCGTTATCAGGAGGGGTTGAGCAGACACAGCATTATTGTGAGGCGTTGAGCAGATACAGTGCGATAGTGAGGCGGTTTACCAGTTGCAGAGTTATCAGGAGGGGTTGAGCAGATACAGTGTGATAGAGTGGTGTTTACCAGATGCAACGTTATCAGGAGATGTTGAGCAGATACAGTGTGATAGTGTTGGGTTTACCTGATGCAGAGTTATCAGGAGGGGTTGAGCATATACAGTGTGATAGTGAGGGGGTTTACCAGATGCAGCATTATCAGGAGGGGTTGAGCAGATACAGTGTGATAGTGAGGGGGTTTACCAGATGCAGCGTTATCAGGAGGGGTTGAGCAGATACAGTGTGATCGTGAGGTGGTTTACCAGATGCAGCGTTATCAGGAGGTGTTGAGCAGATACAGTGTCATAGTGAGGGGGTTTACCAGATGCAGCGTTATCAGGAGGGGTTGAGCAAATACAGTGTGATAGTGTGGGGTTTACCACATGCAGCGTTATCAGGAGGGGTTGAGCAGATACAGTGTGATAGTGCGGGGGTTTATCAGATGCAGCGTTATCAGGAGGGGTTGAGCAGATACAGTTTGATAGTGAGTTGGTTTACCAGATGCAGCGTTATCAGGAGGGGTTGAGCAGGTACAGTGTGATAGTGTGGGGGTTTACTAGACGCAGCGTTATCAGGTGGGGTTGAGCAGATACAGTTTGATAGTGAGGGGGTTAACCATATGCAGCATTATCAGGAGGGATTGAGCAGATACAGTGTGATAGTGAGCGGGTTTTCCAGAAGCAGCGTTATCAGGAGGGGTTGAGCGGATACAGTGTGATAGTGAGGGGTTTACCAGATGCAGCATTATCAGGAGAGGTTGAGCAGATACAGTGTGATAGTGAGGGGGTTTACCAGATGCAGGGTTATCATTAGGGGTTGAGTAGACACAGTGTGATAGTGAGGGGGTTTACCAGACGCAGCGTTATCGGGAGGGTTTGAGCAGATACAGTGTGATAGTGAGGAGGTGTACCAGAGGCAGCGTTATCAGGAGGGGTTGAGCAGATACAGTGTGATATTGAGCGGGTTTACCAGAAGCAGCGTTATCAGGAGGGTTTGAGCAGATACAGTGTGAGAGTGAGGGGTTTACCAGATGCAGCATTATCAGGAGAGGTTGAGCAGATACAGTGTGATAGTGAGGGGGTTTACCAGATGCAGCGTTATCAGGAGGGCTTGAGCAGACACAGCATTATTGTGAGGCGTTGTGCAGATAGAGTGCGATAGTGAGGGGGTTTACCAGATGCAGAGTTATCAGGAGGAGTTGAGCAGATACAGTGTGATAGTGAGGGGGTTTGCCACATGCAGCGTTAAACTGAGGGGTTGAGCAGATACAGTGTGATAGTGAGGGGGTTTACCAGATGCAGAGTTATCAGGAGGGGTTGAGCAGATACAGTGTGATAGTGAGGGGGTTTACCAGATGCAGCGTTATCAGGAGGAGTTGAGCAGATACAGTGTGATAGTGAGGGGGTTTACCAGATGCAGCGTTATCAGGATGGGTTGAGCAGATACAGTGTGATAGTGAGGCGGTGTACCAGAGGCAGCGTTATCAGGAGTGTTTGAGCAGATACAGTGTGATAGTGAGGGGGTTTACCAGATGCAACATTAACAGGAGGGTTTGAGCAGATACAGTGTGATAGTGAGGGGTTTTACCAGATGCAACGTTATCAGGAGGGGTTGAGCAGATACAGTGTGATAGTGAGGGTGTTTACCAGATGCAGCGTTATCAGGAGGGGTTGAGCAGCTACAGCGTGATAGTGAGCGGGTTTACCAGAAGCAGCATTATCAGGAGGGGTTGAGCAGATACAGTGTGATAGTGAGGGGGTTTACCAGATGCACCGTTATCAGGAGGTGTTGAGCAGATACAGTGTGATAGTGAGGGGGTTTACCAGATGCGGCGTTATCAGAGGTGTTGAGCAGATACAGTGTCATAGTGAGGGGGTTTACCAGATGCAGCGTTATCAGTAGGGGTTGAGCAGATACAGTGTGATAGTGAGGGGGTTTACCAGAAGCAGCGTTATCAGGAGGGGTTGAGCAGATACAGTGTGATAGTGAGGGGTTTACCAAATGCAGCATTATCAGGAGAGGTTGAGCAGATGCAGTGTGATAGTGAGGGAGTTTACCAGATGCAGCGTTATCTTTAGGGGTTTAGTAGATACAGTGTGATAGTGAGGGGGTTTACCAGACGCAGCGTTATCGGGAGGGTTTGAGCAGATACAGTGTGATAGTGAGGAGGTGTACCAGAGGCAGCGTTATCAGGAGGGGTTGAGCAGATACAGTGTGATAGTGAGGGGGTTTACCAGATGCAGCATTAACAGGAGGGGTTGAGCAGATACAGTGTGATAGTGAGGGGGTTTACCAGAATGCAGCGTTATCAGGAGGGTTTGAGCAGATAGCAGTGTGATAGTGAGGGGTTTACCGATGCTGCGTTTATCAGTTGAGGTTGAGCAGATACAGTGTGATAGTGAGGGGGTTTACCAGATGCAGCGTTATCATTAGGGGTTGAGTAGATACAGTGTGATAGTGAGGGGGTTTACCAGAGGCAGCGTTATCAGGAGGGGTTGAGAGCAGGATACAGTGGATATGAGGGGGTTTCCCAGATGCAGCGTTATCTGGAGGGGTTGAGCAGATACAGGTGTGATAGTGAGGGGGTTTACCAGATGCAGCGTTAATCAGGAGGGGTTGAGCAGATACAGGTGTGATAGTGAGGGGGTTTACCAGATCAGCGTTTCAGGAGGGGTTGGGCAGATACAGTGTGATAGTGAGGGGGTTTACCAGATGCAGCGTTATCAGGAGGGGTTGAGCAGATACAGTGTGATAGTGAGGGGGTTTACCAGATGCAGCGTTATCAGGAGGGGTTGAGCAGATACAGTGTGATAGTGAGGGGGTTTACCAGATGCAGCGTTATCAGGAGGGGTTGAGCAAAAACAGTGTGATAGTGAGGGGGTTTACCAGATGCAGCGTTATCAGGAGGGGTTGAGCAGATACAGTGTGATAGTGAGGGGTTTACCAGATGCAGCGTTATCAGGAGGGGTTGAGCAGATACAGTGTGATAGTGAGTGGGTTTACCAGATGCAGCGTTATCAGGAGGGGTTGAGCAGATACAGTGTGATAGTGAGGGGGTTTACCAGATGCAGCGTTATCAGGAGGGGTTGAGCAGATACAGTGTGATAGTGAGGGGGTTTACCAGATGCAGCATTATCAGGAGGGGTTGAGCAGATACAGTGTGATAGTGAGGGGGTTTACCAGATGCAGCGTTATCAGGAGGGGTTGAGCAGATACAGTGTGATAGTGAGGGGGTTTACCAGATGCAGCGTTATCAGGAGGGGTTGAGCAGATACAGTGTGATAGTGAGGGGTTTACCAGATGCAGCGTTATCAGGAGGGGTTGAGCAGATACAGTGTGATAGTGAGGGGGTTTACCAGATGCAGCGTTATCAGGAGGGGTTGAGCAGATACAGTGAGATAGTGAGGGGGTTTACCAGATGCAGCGTTATCAGGAGGGGTTGAGCAGATACAGTGTGATAGTGAGGGGTTTAACCAGATGCAGCGTTATCAGGAGGGGTTGAGCAGATACAGTTTGATAGTGAGGGGGTTTACCAGATGCAGCGTTATCAGGAGGGGTTGAGCAGATACAGTGTGATAGTGAGGGGGTTTACCAGATGCAGCGTTATCAGGAGGGGTTGAGCAGATACAGTGTGATAGTGAGGGGGTTTACCAGATGCAGCGTTATCAGGAGGGGTTGAGCAGATACAGTGTGATAGTGAGGGGGTTTACCAGATGCAGCGTTATCAGGAGGGGTTGAGCAGATACAGTGTGATAGTGAGGGGGTTTACCAGATGCAGCGTTATCAGGAGGGGTTGAGCAGATACAGTGTGATAGTGAGGGGTTTACCAGATGCAGCGTTATCAGGAGAGGTTGAGCAGATACAGTGTGATAGTGAGGGGGTTTAACCAGATGCAGCAGTTATCAGGAGGGGTTGAGCAGATACAGTTTGATAGTGAGGGGTTTACCAGATGCAGCGTTATCAGGAGGGGTTGAGCAGATACAGTGTGATAGTGAGGGGGTTTACCAGATGCAGCGTTATCAGGAGGGGTTGAGCAGATACAGTGTGATAGTGAGGGGGTTTACCAGATGCAGCGTTATCAGGGGGGTTGAGCAGATACAGTGTGATAGTGAGGGGGTTTACCAGATGCAGCGTTATCAGGAGGGGTTGAGCAGATACAGTGTGATAGTGAGGGGGTTTACCAGATGCAGCGTTATCGGGAGGGTTTGAGCAGATACAGTGTGATAGTGAGGAGGTGTACCAGAGGCAGCGTTATCAGGAGGGGTTGAGCAGATACAGTGTGATAGTGAGGGGGTTTACCAGATGCAGCGTTATCTGGAGGGGTTGAGCAGATACAGTGTGAGAGTGAGGGGGTTTACCAGATGCAGCATTATCAGGAGAGGCTTGAGCAGATACAGTGTGATAGTGAGGGGGTTTACCAGATGCAGCGTTATCAGGAGGGCTTGAGCAGACACAGCATTATTGTGAGGCGTTGAGCAGATAGAGTGCGATAGTGAGGGGGTTTACCAGTTGCAGAGTTATCAGGAGGGGTTGAGCAGATACAGTGTGATAGTGAGGGGGTTTACCAGATGCAGCGTTAACAGGAGGGGTTGAGCAGATACAGTGTGATAGTGAGGGGGTTTACCAGATGCAGAGTTATCAGGAGGGTTGAGCAGATACAGTGTGATAGTGAGGGGGTTTACCAGATGCAGCGTTATCAGGAGGGTTGAGCAGATACAGTGTGATAGTGAGGGGGTTTACCAGATGCAGCGTTATCAGGATGGGTTGAGCAGATACAGTGTGATAGTGAGGGGGTTTACCAGATGCAGCGTTATCAGGAGGTGTTGAGCAGATACAGTGTGATAGTAAGGGGGTTTACCAGATGCAGCATTATCAGCAGGGGTTGAGCAGATACAGTGTGATAGTGAGGGGTTCTACATGATGCAACGTTATCAGGAGGGTTTGAGCAGATACAGTGTGATAGTGAGGGTGTTTACCAGATGCAGCGTTATCAGGAGGGGTTGAGCAGATACAGTGTGATAGTGAGGGGGTTTACCAGATGCAGCGTTATCAGGAGGGGTTGAGCAGATACAGTGTGATAGTGAGGGGGTTTACCAGATGCAGCGTTATCAGGAGGTGTTGAGCAGATACAGTGTGATAGTGAGGGGGTTTACCAGATGCAGCGTTATCAGGAGGGGTTGAGCAGATACAGTGTGATAGTGAGGGGGTTTACCAGATGCAGCGTTATCAGGAGGTGTTGAGCAGATACAGTGTGATAGTGAGGGGGTTTACCAGATGCAGCGTTATCAGGAGGTGTTGAGCAGATACAGTGTGATAGTGAGGGGTTTACCAAAATGCAGCGTTATCAGGAGGGGTTGAGCAGATACAGTGTGATAGTGAGGGGGTTTACCAGAAGCAGCGTTATCTGGAGGGTTTGAGCAGATACAGTGTGATAGTGAGGTGTTTACCAGATGCAGCCTTATCAGGAGGGTTGAGCAGATACAGTGTGATAGTGAGGGGGTTTACCAGATGCAGCGTTATCAGGAGGGGTTTAGCAGATACAGTGTGATAGTGAGGGGGTTTACCAGATGAATCGTTATCAGGAGGGGTTGAGCAGATACAGTGTGATAGTGAGGGTGTTTTCCAGATGCAGCGTTATCAGGAGGGGTTGAGTAGGTACAGTGTGATAGTGAGGGGGTTTAACAGATGCAGCGTTATCAGGAGGGGTTGAGCAGATACAGTGTGATATTGAGGGGGTTTACCAGATGCAGCGGTTCTCAGGAGTGTTTGAGCAGATACAGGTGATAGTGAGGGGTTTACAGAGGCAGCGTTATCAGGAGGGGTTGAGCAGACACAGCATTATTGTGAGGCGTGAGCAGATACAGTGCGATCGTGAGGCGGGTTTTACCCAGTTGCAGAGTTATCAGGAGGGGTTGAGCAGATACAGTGTGATAGAGTGTTGTTTACCAGATGCAACGTTATCAGAGATGTTGAGCAGATACAGTGTGATAGTGTTGGGTTTACCTGATGCAGAGTTATCAGGAGGGGTTGAGCATATACAGTGTGATAGTGAGGGGGTTTACCAGATGCATCATTATCAGGAGGGGTTGAGCAGATACAGTGTGATAGTGAGGGGGTTTTACCAGATGCAGCGTTATCAGGAGGGGGTTGAGCAGATACAGTGTGATAGTGAGGGGGTTTACCAGATGCAGCATTATCAGGAGGTGTTGAGCAGATACAGTGTCATAGTGAGGGGGTTTACCAGATGCAGCGTTATCAGGAGGGGTTGAGCAAATACAGTGTGATAGTGAGGGGTTTACCACATGCAGCGTTATCAGGAGGGGTTGAGCAGATACAGTGTGATAGTGCGGGGGTTTATCAGATGCAGCGTTATCAGGAGGGGTTGAGCAGATACAGTTTGATAGTGAGTTGGTTTACCAGATGCAGCGTTATCAGGAGGGGTTGAGCAGGTACAGTGTGATAGTGTGGGGGTTTACTAGACGCAGCTTTATCAGGTGGGGTTGAGCAGATACAGTTTGATAGTGAGGGGGTTAACCATATGCAGCATTATCAGGAGGGATTGAGCAGATACAGTGTGATAGTGAGGGGGTTTACCAGATGAAGCATTATCAGGAGAGGTTGCGCAAAAGCAGTGTGATAGTGAGGGGGTTTACCAGATGCAGCGTTATCAGGAGGGGTTGAGCAGGTACAGTGTGATAGTGAGGGGGTTTACCAGATGGAGCCTTATCAGGAGGGGTTGAGCAGATACAGTGTGATAGTGAGGGGTTTTACCAGATGCAGCGTTATCAGGAGGGGTTGAGCATATACAGTGCGATTATGAGGGGGTTTACCAGATGCAGCGTTATCAGCAGGCATTGAGCAGATACAGTGTGATAGTGAGGGGATAACCAGATGCATCATTATCATGAGGGGTTGAGCAGATACAGTTTGATAGTGAGGGGGTTTACCAGATGCAGCGTTATCAGGAGGGGTTGAGCAGATACAGTGTGATAGTGAGGGGGTTTACCAGATGCAGCGTTATAAGGAGGGGTTGAGCAGATACAGTGTCATAGTGTGGGGGTTTACCAGATGCAGCGTTATCAGGAGGGTTTGAGCAGATACAGTGTGATATTGAGGGGGTTTACCAGATGCAGAGTTATCAGGAGGGGTTGAGCAGATACAGTGTGATAGTGAGGGGGTTTACCAGATGCAGCATTATCAGGATTGGTTGAGCAGATACAGGGTGATAGTGAGGGGGTTTACCAGATGCAGCGTTATCAGGAGGGGTTGAGCAAATACAGTGTGATAGCGAGGGGTTTACCAGATGCAGCGTTATCAGGAGGGGTTGAGCAGATATAGTGTGATAGTGCGGGGGTTTACCAGATGCAGCGTTATCAGGAGGGGTTGAGCAGACACAGTTTGATAGTGAGGGGGTTTACCAGATGCAGCGTTATCAGGAGGGGTTGAGAAGATACCGTGTGATAGTGAGGGGGTTTACCAGATGCAGCGTTATCAGGAGGGGTTGAGCAGATACAGTGTGATAGTGAGGGGGTTTACCAGATGCACTTTTATGAGGAGGCGTTGAGCAGATATAGTGTGATAGTGAGGGGGTTTACCAGACGCAGCATTATCAGGAGAGGTTGAGCAGATACAGTGTGATAGTGAGGGAGTTTACCAGATGTAGCGTTATCAGTAGGGGTTGAGTAGATACAGTGTGATAGTGAGGGGGTTTACCAGACGCAGCGTTATCAGTAGGGTTTGAGCAGATACAGTGTGATAGTGAGGAGGTGTACCAGAGGCAGCGTTATCAGGAGGGGTTGAGCAGATACAGTGTGATAGTGTGCGGGTTTACAAGAAGCAGCGTTATTAGGAGGGTTTGAGCAGATACAGTGTGATAGTGAGGGGTTTACCAGATGCAGCATTATCAGGAGAGGTTGAGCAGATACAGTGTGAGAATGAGGGCGTTTACCAGATGCAGCGTTATCAGGAGGGGTTGATTAGACACAGCATTATTGTGAGGCGTTCAGCAGATACAGTGCGATAGTGAGGGGGTTTACCAGTTGCAGAGTTATCAGGAGGGGTTGAGCAGATACAGGGTGATAGTGTTGGGTTAACAGATGCAACGTTATCAGGAGAGGTTGAGCAGATACAGTGTGATAGTGTGGGGTTTACCAGATGCAGAGTTATCAGGAGGGGTTGAGCAGATAGATTGTGATAGTGAGGGGGTATACCAGATGCAGCGTTATCAGGAGGGGTTGAGCAGATACAGTGTGATAGTTAGGGGGTTTACCAGATGCACTGTTATGAGGAGGCGTTGAGCAGATATAGTGTGATAGTGAGGGGGTTTACCAGACGCAGCGTTATCAGGAGGCGTTGAGCAGATACAGTGTGATAGTGAGGGGGTTTACCAGATGCAGCGTTACCAGGAGGGGTTGAGCAGATACAGTGTGATAGTGAAGGGGGTTTACTAGACGCAGCGTTATCAGGAGGGGTTGAGCAGATACAGTGTGATAGTGAGGGGGTTTACAAGACGCAGCATTATCGGGGCGGTTGAGCAGATACAGTGTGATAGTGAGGGGTTTTACCAGATGCAGCGTTATCAGGAGGGGTTGAGCAAAAACAGTGTGATAGTGAGGGGGTTTACCAGATGCAGCGTTATCAGGAGGGGTTGAGCAGATACAGTGTGATAGTGAGGGGGCTTACCAGATGCTGCGTTATAAGGAGGGGTTGAGCAGATACAGTGTGATAGTGAGGGGGTTTACCTGATGCAGCGTTATCAGGAGGGGTTGAGCAAATACAATGTGATAGTGAGGGGGTTTACCAGATGCAGAGTTATCAGGAGGGGTTGAGCAGATACAGTGTGATAGTGAGGGAGTTTACCAGATGCAGCATTATCAGGAGGGGTTGAGCAGATACAGTGTGATAGTGAAGGGGGTTACCAGATGCAGCGTTATCAGGAGGGTTTGAGCAGATACAGTGTGATAGTGAGGGGGTTTACCAGATGCAGCGTTATCAGGAGGTGTTGAGCAGATACAGTGTCATAGTGAGGGGGTTTACCAGATGCAGCGTTATCAGGAGGGGTTGAGCAAATACAGTGTGATAGTGAGGGATTTACCAGATGCAGCGTTATCAGGAGGAATTGAGCAGATATAGTGTGATAGTGCGGGGGTTTACCAGATGCAGCGTTATCAGGAGGGGTTGAGCAGACACAGTTTGATAGTGAGGGGGTTTAGCAGATGCAGCGTTATCAGGAGGGGTTGAGAAGATACCGTGTGATAGTGAGGGGGTTTACCAGATGCAGCGTTATCAGGAGGGGTTGAGAAGATACCGTGTGATAGTGAGCGGGTTTACCAGATGCAGTGTCATGAGGAGGCATTGAGCAGATACAGTGTGATAGTGAGGGGGTTTACCAGACGCAGCGTTATCAGGAGGCGTTGAGCAGATACAGTGTGATAGTGAGGGGGTTTACCAGATGCAGCGTTACCAGGAGGGGTTGAGCAGATACAGTGTGATAGTGAGGGGGTTTACTAGACGCAGCGTTATCAGGAGGGGTTGAGAAGATACAGTTTGATAGTGAGGGGGTTTACCAGATGCAGCGTTATCAGGAGGGGAAGAGCAGATACAGTGTGATAGTGAGGGGGTTTACCAGAAGCAGCGTTATCAGGAGGGTTTGAGCAGATACAGTGTGATAGTGAGGGGTTCACCAGATGCAGCATTATCAGGAGAGGTTGAGCAGATACAGTGTGAGAATGAGGGCGTTTACCAGATGCAGCGTTATCAGGAGGGGTTGAGCAGACACAGCATTATTGTGAGGCGTTGAGCAGATACAGTGTCATAGTGAGGGGGTTTACCAGATGCAGCGTTATCAGGAGGGCTTGAGCAGATACAGTGTGATAGTGAGGGGGTTTACCAGAAGCAGCGTTATCAGGAGGGTTTGAGCAGATACAGTTTGATAGTGAACGGTTTTTCCTGAAGCAGCGTTATCAGGAGGGTTTGAGCAGATACAGTGTGATAGTGAGGGGTTTACCAGATGCAGCATTATCAGGAGAGGTTGAGCAGATACAGTGTGATAGTGAGGGAGTTTACCAGATGTAGCGTTATCAGTAGGGGTTGAGTAGATACAGTGTGATAGTGAGGGGGTTTACCAGACGCAGCGTTATCAGGAGGGTTTGAGCAGATACAGTGTGATAGAGAGGAGGAGTACCAGAGGCAGTGTTATCAGGAGGGGTTGAGCAGATACAGTGTGATAGTGAGGGGGTTTACCAGATGCACCATTAACAGGAGAGGTTGAGCTGATACAGTGTGATAGTGAGGGGCTTTACCGGATGCAGCGTTATCAGGAGGGGTTGAGCAGATATAGTGTGATAGTGAGGGGGTTTACCAGATGCAGCGGTATCAGGAGGGGTTGAGCAGATACAGTGTGATACTGAGCGGGTTTACCAGAAGCAGCGTTATTAGGAGGGTTTGAGCAGATACAGTGTGATAGTGAGGGGTTTACCAGATGCAGCATTATCAGGAGAGGTTGAGCAGATACAGTGTGAGAATGAGGGCGTTTACAAGATGCAGCGAAATCAGGAGGGGTTGAGCAGATACAGCATTATTGTGAGGCGTTGAGCAGATACAGTGCGATCGTGAGGGGGTTTACCAGTTGCAGAGTTATCAGGAGGGGTTGAGCACATACAGTGTGATAGTGTTGGGTTTACCAGATGCAATGTTATCAGGAGAGGTTGAGCAGATACAGTGTGATAGTGTGGGGTTTACCAGATGCAGAGTTATCAGGAGGGGTTGAGCAGATACATTGTGATAGTGAGGGGGTTTACCAGATGCAGCATTATCAGGAGGGGTTGAGCAGATACACTGTGATAGTGAGGGGGTTTACCAGATGCAGCGTTATCAGGAGGTGTTGAACAGATACAGTGTCATAGTGAGGGGGTTTACCAGATGCAGCGTTATCAGGAGAGGTTGAGCAAATACTGTGTGATAGTGAGGGGTTTACCACATGCAGCGTTATCAGGAGGGGTTGCGCAGATATAGTGTGATAGAGCGGGGGTTTACCAGATGCAGCGTTATGAGGAGGGTTTGAGCAGATACAGTTTGATAGTGAGGGGGTTTACCAGATGCAGCGTTATCAGGAGTGGTTGAGCAGATACAGTGTGATAGTGAGAGGGTTTACTAGATCAGCTCTATCAGGAGGGGTTGTGCAAAACAGTTGTGATAGTGAGGGGGGTTACCAGATGCAGCGTTTATCAGGAGGGGTTGAGCAGATACAGTGTGGATAGTGAGGGGGTTTACCAGATGCAGCGTTATCAGGAGGGGTTGAGCAGATACAGTGTGATAGTGAGGGGGTTTACCAGATGCAGCGTTATCAGAGGGGTTTGAGCAGATAACAGTGTGATTAGGTGAGGGGGTTTACCAGATGCAGCGTTATCAGGAGGGGTTGAGCAGATACAGTTGTGATAGTGAGGGGGGTTTACCAGATGCAGCGTTATCAGGAGGGCTTGAGCAGATACAGTGTGATAGTGAGGGGTTTATCAGAAGCAGCGTTATCAGGAGGGGTTGAGCAGATACAGTGTGATATAGTGAGGGGTTTACCAGATGCAGCGTTATCAGGAGGGGTTGAGCAGATACAGTGTGATAGTGAGGGGGTTTACCAGATGCAGCGTTATCAGGAGGGTTTGAGCAGATACAGTGTGATAGTGAGGGGTTTACCAGATGCAGCGTTATCAGGAGGGTTGAGCAGATACAGTGTGATAGTGAGGGGTTTTACCAGATGCAGCGTTATCAGGAGGGGTTGAGCAGATACAGTGTGATAGTGAGGGGGTTTACCAGATGCAGCGTTATCAGGAGGGTTGAGCAGATACAGTGTGATAGTGAGGGGGTTTACCAGATGCAGCGTTATCAGGAGGGGTTGAGCAGATACAGTGTGATAGTGAGGGGGTTTACCAGATGCAGCGTTATCAGGAGGGTTGAGCAGATACAGTGTGATAGTGAGGGGGTTTACCAGATGCAGCGTTATCAGGAGGGTTGAGCAGATACAGTGTGATAGTGAGGGGTTTACCAGATGCAGCGTTATCAGGAGGTTGAGCAGATACAGTGTGATAGTGAGGGGTTTACCAGATGCAGCGTTATCAGGAGGGGTTGAGCAGATACACAGCATTATTGTGAGCGTTAAGCAGATAGAGTGATAGTGAGGGGGTTTACCAGATGCAGCGTTATCAGGAGGGGTTGAGCAGATACAGTGTGATAGTGAGGGGTTTACCAGATGCAGCGTTATCAAGGGGTTGAGCAGATACAGTGTGATAGTGAGGGGGTTTACCAGATGCAGCGTTATCAGGAGGGGTTGAGCAGATACAGTGTGATAGTGAGGGTTTACCAGATGCAGCGTTATCAGGAGGGGTTGAGCAGATACAGTGTGATAGTGAGGGGTTTACCAGATGCAGCGTTATCAGGAGGGGTTGAGCAGATACAGTGTGATAGTGAGGGGGTTTACCAGATGCAGCGTTATCAGGAGGGTTGAGCAGATACAGTGTGATAGTGAGGGGGTTACCAGATGCAGCGTTATCAGGAGGGTTGAGCAGATACAGTGTGATAGGGAGGGGGGTAACCAGATGCAGCGTTATCAGGAGGGTTTGAGCAGATACAGTGTGATAGTCATGGCTTTACCAGATGCAGCGTTATCAGGAGGGGTTGAGCAGATACAGTGTGATAGTGAGGGGTTTAGATGCAGCGTTATCAGGAGGGGTTGAGCAGATACAGTGTGATAGTGAGGGGGTTTACCAGATGCAGCGTTATCAGCAGGCATTGAGCAGATACAGTGTGATAGTGTGGGGTTTACCAGATGCAGCATTATCAGGAGGGGTTGAGCAGATACAGTGTGATAGTGAGGGGTTTTACCAGATGCAGCATTATCAGGAGGTTTTGAGCAGATACAGTGTGATAGTGAGGGGGTTTACCAGATGCAGCGTTATCAGGAGGGGTTGAGCAGATCAGCAATTTTATTGTGAAGGCGTTGAGCAGATACAGTGTGATAGTGAGGGGTTTACCAGATGCAGCGTTATCAGGAGGGGTTGAGCAGATACAGTGTGATAGTGAGGGGTTTACCAGATGCAGCGTTATCAGGAGGGGTTGAGCAGATACAGTGTGATAGTGAGGGGTTTACCAGATGCAGCGTTATCAGGAGGGTTTGAGCAGATACAGTGTGATAGTGAGGGGGTTTACCAGATGCAGCGTTATCAGGAGGGTTGAGCAGATACAGTGTGATAGTGAGGGGGTTTACCAGATGCAGCGTTATCAGGAGGGTTGAGCAGATACAGTGTGATAGTGAGGGGGTTTACCAGATGCAGCGTTATCAGGAGGGGTTGAGCAGATACAGTGTGATAGTGAGGGTTTACCAGATGCAGCGTTATCAGGAGGGTTGAGCAGATACAGTGTGATAGTGAGGGGGTTTACCAGATGCAGCGTTATCAGGAGGGTTGAGCAGATACAGTGTGATAGTGAGGGGTTAACCAGATGCAGCGTTATCAGGAGGGTTTGAGCAGATACAGTGTGATAGTGGGGGCTTTACCAGATGCAGCGTTATCAGGAGGGGTTGAGCAGATACATTGTGATAGTGGGGGGTTTACCAGATGAAGCGTCATCAGGAGGGTTGAGCAGATACAGTGTGATAGTGAGGGGTTTACCAGATGCAGCGTTATCAGGAGGGTTGAGCAGATACAGTTTGATAGTGAGGGTGTTTACCAGATGCAGCGTTATCAGGAGGGTTTGAGCAGATACAGTGTGATAGTGAGGGGGTTTACCAGATAAAGCGTTATCAGGAGACGTTGAGCAGATACAGTGTGATAGTGAGGGCTTTGCTAGATGCAGCGTTATCGGGAGGGTTGAGCAGATACAGTGTGATTGTGAGGGGGTTTACCAGGTGCAGCATTATCAGGAGAGGTTGAGCAGACACAGTGTGATAGTGAGGGGTTGAGCAGATAGAGTCTGATTTAGAGAGGGTTTACCAGATGCAGCGTTATCAGGAGGGGTTGAGCAGATACAGTGTGATACTGAGGGGGTGTACCAGATGCAGCGTTATCAGGAGGGGTTGAGCAGATACAGTGTGATAGTGAGGGGTTTACCAGATGCAGCGTTATCAGGAGGGTTGAGCAGATACAGTGTGATAGTGAGGGGGTTACCAGATGCAGCGTTATCAGGAGGGGTTGAGCAGATACAGTGTGATAGTGAGGGGTTTACCAGATGCAGCGTTATCAGGAGGGTTTGAGCAGATACAGTGTGATAGTGAGGGGTTACCAGATGCAGCGTTATCAGGAGGGTTGAGCAGATACAGTGTGATAGTGAGGGGGTTTACCAGATGCAGCGTTATCAGGAGGGTTTGAGCAGATACAGTGTGATAGTGAGGGGTTTACCAGATGCAGCGTTATCAGAGGGGTTGAGCAGATACAGTGTGATAGTGAGGGGTTTACCAGATGCAGCGTTATCAGGAGGGTTGAGCAGATACAGTGTGATAGTGAGGGGGTTTACCAGATGCAGCGTTATCAGGAGGGGTTGAGCAGATACAGTGTGATAGTGAGGGGGTTTACCAGATGCAGCGTTATCAGGAGGGGTTGAGCAGATACAGTGTGATAGTGAGGGGGTTTACCATATGCAGCGTTTTCAGGAGGGGTTGAGCAGATACAGTGTGATAGTGTGGGGTTTTACCAGATGCAGCGTTATCCGGAGGGGCTGAGCAGATACAGTGTGATAGTGAGCGGGCTTACCAGATGCAGCGTTATCAGGAGGGGTTGAGCAGATACAGTGTGATAGTGAGGGGGTTTACCAGATGAGTGCGATAGTGAGGGGTTTTACCAGATGCAGTGTGATCAGGAGGGGTTGACCAGATGCAGTGTGATAGTGAGGGGTTTAGCAGATACAGTGTGATAGTGAGGGGGTTTACAGAGGGGGCGTTATCAGGAGGGTTGAGCAGATACAGTGTGATAGTGAGGGGGTTTACCAGATGCAGCGTTATCAGGAGGTTGAGCAGATACAGTGTGATAGTGAGGGTTTTACCAGATGCAGCGTTATCAGGAGGGGTTGAGCAGATACAGTGTGATAGTGAGGGGGTTTACCAGATGCAGCGTTATCAGGAGGGGTTGAGCAGATACAGTGTGATAGTGAGGGGGTTTACCAGATGCAGCGTTATCAGGAGGGGTTGAGCAGATACAGTGTGATAGTGAGGGGGTTTACCAGATGCAGCGTTATCAGGAGGGTTGAGCAGATACAGTGTGATAGTGAGGGGTTTACCAGATGCAGCGTTATCAGGAGGGTTGAGCAGATACAGTGTGATAGTGAGGGGTTTACCAGATGCAGCGTTATCAGGAGGGTTGAGCAGATACAGTGTGATAGTGAGGGGTTTACCAGATGCAGCGTTATCAGGAGGGTTGAGCAGATACAGTGTGATAGTGAGGGGGTTTACCAGATGCAGCGTTATCAGGAGGGGTTGAGCAGATACAGTGTGATAGTGAGGGGTTTACCAGATGCAGCGTTATCAGGAGGGTTGAGCAGATACAGTGTGATAGTGAGGGTTTACCAGATGCAGCGTTATCAGGAGGGTTGAGCAGATACAGTGTGATAGTGAGGGGTTTACCAGATGCAGCGTTATCAGGAGGGGTTGAGCAGAACACAGTATTATAGTGAGGCGTTGAGCAGATACAGTGAGACAGTGAGGTGGTTTACCAGATGCAGCGTTATCTGGAGGGGTTGAGCAGATACAGTGTGATAGTGAGGGGATTTACCAGATGCAGCGTTATCAGGAGTGTTTGAGCAGATACAGTGTGATAGTGAGGGTTTACCAGATGCAGCGTTATCAGGAGGGGTTGAGCAGATACAGTGTGATAGTGAGGGTTTTACCAGATGCAGCGTTATCAGGAGGTTGAGCAGATACAGTGTGATAGTGAGGGGTTTACCAGATGCAGCGTTATCAGGAGGTTGAGCAGATACAGTGTGATAGTGAGGGTTTACCAGATGCAGCGTTATCAGGAGGGGTTCAGCAGATACAGTGTGATAGTGAGGGGGTTTACCAGATGCAGCGTTATCAGGAGGGGTTGAGCAGATACAGTGTGATAGTGAGGGGTTTACCAGATGCAGCGTTATCAGGAGGGTTGAGCAGATACAGTGTGATAGTGAGGGGGTTTACCAGATGCAGCGTTATCAGGAGGGGTTGAGCAGATACAGTGTGATAGTGAGGGGTTTTACCAGATGCAGCGTTATCAGGAGGGTTGAGCAGATACAGTGTGATAGTGAGGGGTTTACCAGATGCAGCGTTATCAGGAGGGGTTGAGCAGATACAGTGTGATAGTGGGGGTTTACCAGATGCAGCGTTATCAGGAGGGGTTGAGCAGATACAGTGTGATAGTGAGGGGTTTACCAGATGCAGCGTTATCAGGAGGGGTTGAGCAGATACAGTGTGATAGTGAGGGGTTTACCAGATGCAGCGTTATCAGGAGGGGTTGAGCAGATACAGTGTGATAGTGAGGGGGTGTACCAGATGCAGCGTTATCAGGAGGGGTTGAGCAGATACAGTGTGATAGTGAGGGGGTTTACCAGATGCAGCGTTATCAGGAGGGGTTGAGCAGATACAGTGTGATAGTGAGGGGGTTTACTAGACGCAGCGTTATCGGGGGGGTTGAGCAGGTACAGTGTGATAGTGAGGGGTTTTACCAGATGCAGCGTTATCAGGAGGGGTTTAGCAGATACAGTGTGATAGTGAGGGGGTGTACCAGATGCAGCGTTATCAGGAGTGGTTGAGCAAAAACAGTGTTTATTGGGAGGGTTTGAGCAGATACAGTGTGATAGTGAGGGGGTTTACCAGATGCAGCGTTATCAGGAGGGGTTGAGCAGATACAGTGTGATAGTGAGGGTTTACCAGATGCAGCGTTATCAGGAGGGGTTGAGCAGATACAGTGTGATAGTGAGGGGGTTTACCAGATGCAGCGTTATCAGGAGGGGTTGAGCAGATACAGTGTGATAGTGAGGGGGTTTACCAGATGCAGCGTTATCAGGAGGGTTGAGCAGATACAGTGTGATAGTGAGGGGTTTACCAGATGCAGCGTTATCAGGAGGGGTTGAGCAGATACAGTGTGATAGTGAGGGGGTTTACCAGATGCAGCGTTATCAGGAGGGGTTGAGCAGATACAGTGTGATAGTGAGGGGGTTTACCAGATGCAGCGTTATCAGGAGGGGTTGAGCAGATACAGTGTGATAGTGAGGGGTTTACCAGATGCAGCGTTATCAGGAGGGTTGAGCAGATACAGTGTGATAGTGAGGGGGTTTACCAGATGCAGCGTTATCAGGAGGGGTTGAGCAGATACAGTGTGATAGTGAGGGGGTTCACTAGACGCAGCGTTATCGGGGGGGTTGAGCAGGTACAGTGTGATAGTGAGGGGTTTTACCAGATGCAGCGTTATCAGGAGGGGTTGAGCAGATACAGTGTGATAGTGAGGGGGTTTACCAGATGCAGAGTTATCAGGAGGGGTTGAGCAGATACAGTGTGATAGTGAGGGGGTTTACCAGATGCAGCGTTATCAGGAGGGGTTGAGCAGATACAGTGTGATAGTGAGGGGTTTACTAGATGCAGCGTTATCAGGAGGGGTTGAGCAGATACAGTGTGATAGTGAGGGGTTTTACCAGATGCAGTGTTATCTGGAGGGGTTGAGCAGATACAGTGTGATAGTGGGGGTTTACCAGATGCAGCGTTATCAGGAGGGTTTGAGCAGATACAGTGTGATAGTGAGGGGGTTTACCAGATGCAGCGTTATCAGGAGGAGTTGTGCAGATACAGTCTGATAGTGAGGGGTTTTACCAGATGCAGCGTTATCAGGAGGGTTGAGCAGATACAGTGTGATAGTGAGGGGGTTTACCAGATGCAGCGTTATCAGGAGGGGTTGAGCAGATACAGTGTGATAGTGAGGGGTTTACCAGATGCAGCGTTATCAGGAGGGGAGAGCAGATACAGTGTGATAGTGAGGGGGTTTACCAGATGCAGCGTTATCAGGAGGGTTGAGCAGACACAGCATTATTGTGAGGCGTTGAGCAGATACAGTGTGATAGTGAGCGGGCTTACCAGACGCAGCGTTATCAGGAGGGGTTGAGCAGATACAGTGTGATAGTGAGGGGTTTACCAGATGCAGCGTTATCAGAAGGGGTTGAGCAGATACAGTGTGATAGTGAGGGGGTTTACCAGATGCAGCGTTATCAGGAGGGGTTGAGCAGGTACAGTGTGATAGTGAGGGGGTTTACCAGATGCAGCGTTATCAGGAGGGTTGAGCAGATACAGTGTGATAGTGAGGGGTTTACCAGATGCAGCGTTATCAGGAGGGGTTGAGCAGATACAGTGTGATAGTGAGGGGTTTACCAGATGCAGCGTTATCAGGAGGGGTTGAGCAGATACAGTGTGATAGTGAGGGGTTTACCAGATGCAGCGTTATCAGGTGGGGTTGAGCAGATACAGTGTGATAGTGAGGGGGTTTACCAGATGCAGCGTTATCAGGAGGGGTTGAGCAGATACAGTGTGATAGTGAGGGGTTTACCAGATGCAGCGTTATCAGGAGGGGTTGAGCAGATACAGTGTGATAGTGAGGGGTTTACCAGATGCAGCGTTATCAGGAGGGGTTGAGCAGATACAGTGTGATAGTGAGGGGTTTACCAGATGCAGCGTTATCAGGAGGGTTGAGCAGATACAGTGTGATAGTGAGGGGTTTACCAGATGCAGCGTTATCAGGAGGGTTTGAGCAGATACAGTGTGATAGTGAGGGGTTTACCAGATGCAGCGTTATCAGGAGGGGTTGAGCAGATACAGTGTGATAGTGAGGGGTTTACCAGATGCAGCGTTATCAGGAGGGGTTGAGCAGATACAGTGTGATAGTGAGGGGGTTTACCAGATGCAGCGTTATCAGGAGGGGTTGAGCAGATACAGTGTGATAGTGAGGGGTTTACCAGATGCAGCGTATCAGGAGGGTTTGAGCATATACAGTGTGATAGTGAGGGGGTTTACCAGATGCAGCGTTATCAGGAGGGGTTGAGCAGATACCGTGTGATAGTGAGGGGGTTTACCAGATGCAGCGTTATCAGGAGGGTTGAGCAGATACAGTGTGATAGTGAGGGGTTTACCAGATGCAGCGTTATCAGGAGGGGTTGAGCAGATACAGTGTGATAGTGAGGGGTTTACCAGATGCAGCGTTATCAGGAGGGTTGAGCAGATACAGTGTGATAGTGAGGGTTTACCAGATGCAGCGTTATCAGGAGGGGTTGAGCAGATACAGTGATAGTGAGGGGTTTACCAGATGCAGCGTTAACAAAAGGGGTTCAGCAGATACAGTGTGATAGTGAGGGGTTTACCAGACGCAGCGTTATCAGGAGGTTTGAGCAGATACAGTGTGATAGTGAGGGGTTTACCAGATGCAGCGTTATCAGGAGGGGTTGAGCAGATACAGTGTGATAGTGAGGGGTTTACCAGATGCAGCGTTATCAGGAGGGGTTGAGCAGATACAGTGTGATAGTGAGGGGTTTACCAGATGCAGCGTTATCAGGAGGGGTTGAGCAGATACAGTGTGATAGTGAGGGGTTTTACCAGATGCAGCGTTATCAGGAGGGTTGAGCAGATACAGTGTGATAGTGAGGGGTTTACCAGATGCAGCGTTATCAGGAGGGTTGAGCAGATACAGTGTGATAGTGAGGGTTTACCAGATGCAGCGTTATCAGGAGGGGTTGAGCAGATACAGTGTGATAGTGAGGGGTTTACCAGATGCAGCGTTATCAGGAGGGGTTGAGCAGATACAGCATGAATGTGAGGGGTTGAGCAGATACAGCGTGAATGTGAGGGGGTTTACCAGATGCAGCGTTATCAGGAGGGTTGAGCAGATACAGTGTGATAGTGAGGGTTTACCAGATGCAGCGTTATCAGGAGGGGTTGAGCAGATACAGTGTGATAGTGAGGGGTTTACCAGATGCAGCGTTATCAGGAGGGGTTGAGCAGATACAGTGTGATAGTGAGGGGTTTACCAGATGCAGCGTTATCAGGAGGGGTTGGGCAGATACAGTGTGATAGTGAGGGGGTTTACCAGATGCAGCGTTATCAGGAGGGTTTGAGCGGACAAAGTCTCATAGTGAGGGGTTTACTAGATGCAGCGTTATCAGGAGGGGTTGAGCAGATACAGTGTGATAGTGAGGGGTTGTACCAGATGCAGCGTTATCAGGAGGGGTTGTGCAGATAAAGTGTGATAGTGAGGGGTTTATTAGATGCAACGTTATCAGGAGGGGTTGAGCGGACAAAGTCTGATAGTGAGGGGTTTACTAGATGCAGCGTTATCAGGAGGGTTTGAGCAGATACAGTGTGATAGTGAGGGGGTTTACCAGATGCAGCGTTATCAGGAGGGGTTGAGCAGATACAGTGTGATAGTGAGGGTTTTACCAGATGCAGCGTTATCAGGAGGGGTTGAGCAGATACAGTGTGATAGTGAGGGTTTACCAGATGCAGCGTTATCAGGAGGGGTTGAGCAGATACAGTGTGATAGTGAGGGGGTTTACCAGATGCAGCGTTATCAGGAGGTTGAGCAGATACAGTGTGATAGTGAGGGGGTTTACCAGATGCAGCGTTATCAGGAGGGTTGAGCAGATACAGTGTGATAGTGAGGGGTTTACCAGATGCAGCGTTATCAGGAGGGGTTGAGCAGATACATTGTGATAGTGTGGGGTTTATCCGATGCAGCGTTATCGGGGGGGTTGAGCAGATACAGTGTGATAGTGAGGGGGTTTACCAGATGCAGCGTTATCAGGAGGGGTTGAGCAGATACAGTGTGACAGTGAGGGGTTTACCAGATGCAGCGTTATCAGGAGGGGTTGAGCAGATACAGTGTGATAGTGAGGGGTTTACCAGATGCAGCGTTATCAGGAGGGTTGAGCAGATACAGTGTGATAGTGAGGGGGTTTACCAGATGCAGCGTTATCAGGAGGGGTTGAGCAGATACAGTGTGATAGTGAGGGGGTTTACCAGATGCAGCGTTATCAGGAGGGTTGAGCAGATACAGTGTGATAGTGAGGGTTTACCAGATGCAGCGTTATCAGGAGGGTTTGAGCAGATACAGTGTGATAGTGAGGGGGTTTACCAGATGCAGCGTTATCAGGAGGGGTTGAGCAGATACAGTGTGATAGTGAGGGGTTTACCAGATGCAGCGTTATCAGGAGGGTTGAGCAGATACAGTGTGATAGTGAGGGGGTTTACCAGATGCAGCGTTATCAGGAGGGTTGAGCAGATACAGTGTGATAGTGAGGGGTTTACCAGATGCAGCGTTATCAGGAGGGGTTGAGCAGATACAGTGTGATAGTGAGGGGTTTACCAGATGCAGCGTTATCAGGGGGGTTGAAGCAGATACAGTGTGATAGTGAGGGGTTTACCAGATGCAGCGTTATCAGGAGGGTTGAGCAGATACAGTGTGATAGTGAGGGGTTTACCAGATGCAGCGTTATCAGGAGGGTTTGAGCAGATACAGTGTGATAGTGAGGGGTTTTACCAGATGCAGCGTTATCAGGAGGGGTTGAGCAGATACAGTGTGATAGTGAGGGGTTTACCAGATGCAGCGTTATCAGGAGGGTTGAGCAGATAGTGTGATAGTGAGGGGTTTACCAGATGCAGCGTTATCAGGAGGGGTTGAGCAGATACAGTGTGATAGTGAGGGGGTTTACCAGATGCAGCGTTATCAGGAGGGGTTGAGCAGATACAGTGTGATAGTGAGGGGGTTTACCAGATGCAGCGTTATCAGGAGGGTTGAGCAGATACAGTGTGATAGTGAGGGGTTTACCAGATGCAGCGTTATCAGGAGGGTTGAGCAGATACAGTGTGATAGTGAGGGGTTTACCAGATGCAGCGTTATCAGGAGGGGTTGAGCAGATACAGTGTGATAGTGAGGGGTTTACCAGATGCAGCGTTATCAGGAGGGGTTGAGCAGATACAGTGTGATAGTGAGGGGTTTACCAGATGCAGCAGTTTATCAGGAGGGGTTGAGCAGATACAGTGTGATAGTGAGGGGGTTTACCAGATGCAGCGTTATCAGGAGGGGTTGAGCAGATACAGTGTGATAGTGAGGGGGTTTACCAGATGCAGCGTTATCAGGAGGGGTTGAGCAGATACAGTGTGATAGTGAGGGGTTTACCAGATGCAGCGTTATCAGGAGGGGTTGAGCAGATACAGTGTGATAGTGAGGGGTTTACCAGATGCAGCGTTATCAGGAGGGGTTGAGCAGATACAGTGTGATAGTGAGGGGTTTACCAGATGCAGCGTTATCAGGAGGGTTGAGCAGATACAGTGTGATAGTGAGGGGTTTACCAGATGCAGCGTTATCAGGAGGGGTTGAGCAGATACAGTGTGATAGTGAGGGGGTTTACCAGATGCAGCGTTATCAGGAGGGGTTGAGCAGATACAGTGTGATAGTGAGGGGGTTTACCAGATGCAGCGTTATCAGGAGGGGTTGAGCAGATACAGTGTGATAGTGAGGGGGTTTACCAGATGCAGCGTTATCAGGAGGGGTTGAGCAGATACAGTGTGATAGTGAGGGGGTTTACCAGATGCAGCGTTATCAGGAGGGTTTGAGCAGATACAGTGTGATAGTGAGGGTTTACCAGATGCAGCGTTATCAGGAGGGGTTGAGCAGATACAGTGTGATAGTGAGGGGTTTTACCAGATGCAGCGTTATCAGGAGGTTTCAGATACAGTGTGATAGTGAGGGGGTTTACCAGATGCAGCGTTATCAGGAGGGGTTGAGCAGATACAGTGTGATAGTGAGGGGTTTACCAGATGCAGCGTTATCAGGAGGGTTGAGCAGATACAGTGTGATAGTGAGGGGGTTTACCAGATGCAGCGTTATCAAAGGGGTTGAGCAGATACAGTGTGATAGTGAGGGGGTTTACCAGATGCAGCGTTATCAGGAGGGGTTGAGCAGATACAGTGTGATAGTGAGGGGGTTTACCAGATGCAGCGTTATCAGGAGGGGTTGAGCAGATACAGTGTGATAGTGAGGGGGTTTACCAGATGCAGCGTTAACAGGAGGGGTTGAGCAGATACAGTGTGATAGTGAGGCGGTTTACCAGATGCAGCGTTATCAGAGGCATTGAGCAGATACAGTGTGATAGTGAGGGGTTTACCAGACGCAGCGTTATCAGGAGTGGTTGAGCATATACAGTGTGATAGTTAGGGGGTTTACCAGATGCAGTGTTATCAGGAGGGGTTGAGCAGATAGAGTGTGATAGTGAGGGGGTTTAGCAGATGCAGCTTTATCAGGAGGGTTGAGCAGATACAGTGTGATAGTGAGGGTTTACCAGATGCAGCGTTATCAGTAGAGGTTTTGCAGATACAGTGTGATAGTGAGTGTGTTTAACAGATGCAGCGTTATCAGGAGGGGATGAGCAGATACAGTGTGATAGTGAGGGGTTTTACCAGATGCAGCGTTATCAGGAGGGTTTTGAGCAGATACAGTGTGCCAGTGAGGGGGTTGACCAGATGCAGCGTTTTCAGGAGGGGTTGAGCAGATACAGTGTGATAGTGAGGGGGTTTACCAGATGCAGCGTTATCAGGAGTGGTTGAGCAGATACAGTGTGATAGTGAGGGCATTTACCATATGCAGCGTTATCAGGAGGGTTGAGCAGATACAGTGTGATAGTGAGGGGTTTACCAGATGCAGCGTTATCAAGGGGTTTGAGCAGATACAGCATTATTGAGTAGGTTGAGCAGATACAGTGTGATAGTGAGGGTTACCAGATGCAGATTATCAGGAGGGTTTGAGCAGATACAGTGTGATAGTGAGGGTTTACCAGATGCAGCGTTATCAGGAGGGGTTGAGCAGATACAGTGTGATAGTGTGGGGTTTACCAGATGCAGCGTTATCAGGAGGGGTTGAGCAGATACAGTGTGATAGTGAGGGGTTTTACCAGATGCAGCATTATCAGGAGGGGTTGAGCAGATACAGTATGATAGTGAGGGGGTTTACCAGATGCAGCGTTATCAGGAGGGTTTGAGCAGATACAGTGTGATAGTGAGGGGGTTTACCAGATGCAGCGTTATCAGGAGATGTTGAGCAGATACAGTGTGATAGTGAGGGGTTTACCAGATGCAGCGTTATCAGGAGGGGTTGAGCAGATACAGTGTGATAGTGAGGGAGTTTACCAGATGCAACATTATCAGGAGGGGTTGAGCAGATACAGTGTGATAGTGAGGGGTTTACCAGATGCAGCGTTATCAGGAGGGTTGAGCAGATACAGTGTGATAGTGAGGGTTTACCAGATGCAGCGTTATCAGGAGGGTTGAGCAGATACAGTGTGATAGTGAGGGGGTTTACCAGATGCAGCGTTATCAGGAGGGTTGAGCAGATACAGTGTGATAGTGAGGGGTTTACCAGATGCAGCGTTATCAGGAGGGGTTGAGCAGATACAGTGTGATAGTGAGGGGTTTTACCAGATGCAGCGTTATCAGGAGGGGTTGAGCAATACAGTGTGATAGTGAGGGTTTACCAGATGCAGCGTTATCAGGAGGGGTTGAGCAGATACAGTGTGATAGTGAGGGGGTTTACCAGATGCAGCGTTATCAGGAGGGTTGAGCAGATACAGTGTGATAGTGAGGGGGTTTACCAGATGCAGCGTTATCAGGAGGGTTGAGCAGATACAGTGTGATAGTGAGGGGGTTTACCAGATGCAGCGTTATCAGGAGGGTTGAGCAGATACAGTGTGATAGTGAGGGGTTTACCAGATGCAGCGTTATCAGGAGGGGTTGAGCAGATACAGTGTGATAGTGAGGGGGTTTACCAGATGCAGCGTTATCAGGAGGGTTGAGCAGATACAGTGTGATAGTGAGGGGTTTACCAGATGCAGCGTTATCAGGAGGGGTTGAGCAGATACAGTGTGATAGTGAGGGGGTTTACCAGATGCAGCGTTATCAGGAGGGTTGAGCAGATACAGTGTGATAGTGAGGGGGTTTACCAGATGCAGCGTTATCAGGAGGGTTGAGCAGATACAGTGTGATAGTGAGGGGGTTTACCAGATGCAGCGTTATCAGGAGGGGTTGAGCAGATACAGTGTGATAGTGAGGGGGTTTACCAGATGCAGCGTTATCAGGAGGGGTTGAGCAGATACAGTGTGATAGTGACGGGGTTTACCAGATGCAGCGTTATCAGGAGGGGTTGAGCAGATACAGTGTGATAGTGAGGGGTTTACCAGATGCAGCGTTATCAGGAGGGGTTGAGCAGATACAGTGTGATAGTGAGGGGGTTTACCAGATGCAGCGTTATCAGGAGGGTTGAGCAGATACAGTGTGATAGTGAGGGGGGTACCAGGTGCAGCGTTATCAGGAGGCTTTGAGCAGATACAGTGTGATAGTGAGGGGTCTTACCAGATGCAGCGTTATCAGGAGGGGTTGAGCAGATACAGTGTGATAGTAAGGGTTTTACCAGATGCAGCGTTATCAGGAGGGGTTGAGCAGATACAGTGTGATAGTGACGGGGTTTACCAGATGCAGCGTTATCAGGAGGGGTTGAGCAGATACAGTGTGATAGTGAGGGTGTTTACCATATGCAGCGTTTTCAGGAGGGTTTGAGCAGATACAGTGTGATACTGAGGGGGTTTACCAAATGCAGCGTTATCAGGGGGGTTGAGCAGATACAGTGTGATAGTGAGGGGGTTTACCAGATGCAGCGTTATCAGGAGGGGTTGAGCAGATAGAGTCTGATTTTGAGGGGGTTTACCAGATGCAGCGTTATCAGGAGGGGTTGAGCAGATACAGTGTGATAGTGAGGGGTTTACCAGATGCAGCGTTATCAGGAGGGGTTGTCAGGTACAGTGTGATAGTGAGGGTTTACCAGATGCAGCGTTATCAGGACGGGTTGAGCAGATACAGTGTGATAGTGAGGGGGTTTACCAGATGCAGCGTTATCATGAGGGTTTGAGCAGATACAGCGTGATAGTGAGGGGGTTTACCAGATGCAGCGTTATCAGGAGGGGTTGAGCAGATACAGTGTGATAGTGAGGGGATTTACCAGATGCAGCGTTATCAGGAGAGGTGAGCAGATACTATGTGATAGTAAGGGGGTTTACTGGATGCAGCGTTATCAGTAGGGGTTGAGCAGATACAGTGTGATAGTGAGGGGTTTACCAGATGCAGCGTTATCAGGAGGGGTTGAGCAGATACAGTGTGATAGTGAGGGGGTTTACCAGATGCAGCGTTATCAGGAGGGTTGAGCAGATACAGTGTGATAGTGAGGGGGTTTACCAGATGCAGCGTTATCAGGAGGGTTGAGCAGATACAGTGTGATTGTGAGGGGGTTTACCAGATGCAGCGTTATCAGGAGGGTTGAGCAGGTACAGTGTGATAGTGAGGGGTTTACCAGATGCAGCGTTATCAGGAGGGGTTGAGCAGATACAGTGTGATAGTGAGGGGGTTTACCAGATGCAGCGTTATCAGGAGGGTTTGAGCAGATACAGTGTGATAGTGAGGGGGTTTACCAGATGCAGCGTTATCAGGAGGGTTTGAGCAGATACAGTGTGATAGTGAGGGGTTTACCAGATGCAGCGTTATCAGGGGGTTGAGCAGATACAGTGTGATAGTGAGGGGGTTTACCAGATGCAGCGTTATCAGGAGGGTTGAGCAGATACAGTGTGATAGTGAGGGGTTACCAGATGCAGCGTTATCAGGAGGGGTTGAGCAGATACAGTGTGATAGTGAGGGGTTTACCAGATGCAGCGTTATCAGGAGGGTTTGAGCAGATACAGTGTGATAGTGAGGGGTTTTACCAGATGCAGCGTTATCAGGAGGGGTTGAGCAGATACAGTGTGATAGTGAGGGGTTTACCAGATGCAGCGTTATCAGGAGGGGTTGAGCAGATACAGTGTGATAGTGAGGGGTTTACCAGATGCAGCGTTATCAGGAGGGGTTGAGCAGATACAGTGTGATAGTGAGGGGTTTACCAGATGCAGCGTTATCAGGAGGGTTGAGCAGATACAGTGTGATAGTGAGGGGGTTTACCAGATGCAGCGTTATCAGGAGGGTTGAGCAGATACAGTGTGATAGTGAGGGGGTTTACCAGATGCAGCGTTATCAGGAGGGTTTGAGCAGATACAGTGTGATAGTGAGGGGTTTACCAGATGCAGCGTTATCAGGAGGGGTTGAGCAGATACAGTGTGATAGTGAGGGGTTTACCAGATGCAGCGTTATCAGGAGGGTTGAGCAGATACAGTGTGATAGTGAGGGGGTTTACCAGATGCAGCGTTATCAGGAGGGTTGAGCAGATACAGTGTGATAGTGAGGGGTTTACCAGATGCAGCGTTATCAGGAGGGGTTGAGCAGATACAGTGTGATAGTGAGGGGTTTACCAGATGCAGCGTTATCAGGAGGGGTTGAGCAGATACAGTGTGATAGTGAGGGGGTTTACCAGATGCAGCGTTATCAGGAGGGGTTGAGCAGATACAGTGTGATAGTGAGGGGGTTTACCAGATGCAGCGTTATCAGGAGGGGTTGAGCAGATACAGTGTGATAGTGAGGGGGTTTACCAGATGCAGCGTTATCAGGAGGGGTTGAGCAGATACAGTGTGATAGTGAGGGGGTTTACCAGATGCAGCGTTATCAGGAGGGTTGAGCAGATACAGTGTGATAGTGAGGGGGTTTACCAGATGCAGCGTTATCAGGAGGGTTGAGCAGATACAGTGTGATAGTGAGGGGTTTACCAGATGCAGCGTTATCAGGAGGGGTTGAGCAGATACAGTGTGATAGTGAGGGGTTTACCAGATGCAGCGTTATCAGGAGGGTTGAGCAGATACAGTGTGATAGTGAGGGGGTTTACCAGATGCAGCGTTATCAGGAGGGGTTGAGCAGATACAGTGTTATGTGAGGGGTTGAGCAGATACAGTGTGATAGTGGGGGGTTTACCAGATGCAGCGTTATCAGGAGGTTTGAGCAGATACAGTGTGATAGTGAGGGTTTACCAGATGCAGCGTTATCAGGAGGGTTGAGCAGATACAGTGTGATAGTGAGGGGTTTACCAGATGCAGCGTTATCAGGAGGGGTTGAGCAGATACATTGTGATAGTTAGGGGGTTTACCAGATGCAGCGTTATCAGGAGGGGTTGAGCAGATACAGTGTGACAGTGAGGGTTTACCAGATGCAGCGTTATCAGGAGGGGTTGAGCAGATACAGTGTGATAGTGAGGGGTTTACCAGATGCAGCGTTATCAGGAGGGGTTGAGCAGACAGTGTGATAGTGAGGGGTTTACCAGATGCAGCGTTATCAGGAGGGTTGAGCAGATACAGTGTGATAGTGAGGGGTTTACCAGATGCAGCGTTCTCAGGAGGCATTGAGCAGATACAGTGTGATAGTAAGAGGTTTACCAGATGCAGCGTTATCAGGAGGTGTTGAGCAGATGCAGTTTGATAGTGAGGGTGTTTACCAGATGCCGCGTTATCAGTAGGGTTTGAGCAGATACAGTGCGATAGTGAGGGGGTTTACCAGATGCAGCGTTATCAGGAGGTGTTGAGCAGATACAGTGTGATAGTGAGGGGTTTACCAGATGCAGCGTTATCAGGAGGGGTTGAGAAGATACAGTGTGATAGTGAGGGGTTTTACCAGATGCAGCGTTATCAGGAGGTTGAGCAGATACAGTGTGATAGTGAGGGTTTACCAGATGCAGCGTTATCAGGAGGGGTTGAGCAGATACAGTGTGATAGTGAGGGGGTTTACCAGATGCAGCGTTATCAGGAGGGTTTGAGCAGATACAGTGTGATAGTGAGGGGTTTACCAGATGCAGCGTTATCAGGAGGGTTGAGCAGATACAGTGTGATAGTGAGGGGTTTTACCAGATGCAGCGTTATCAGGAGGGTTGAGCAGATACAGTGTGATAGTGAGGGGGTTTACCAGATGCAGCGTTATCAGGAGGGTTGAGCAGATACAGTGTGATAGTGAGGGTTTACCAGATGCAGCGTTATCAGGAGGGGTTGAGCAGATACAGTGTGATAGTGAGGGTTTACCAGATGCAGCGTTATCAGGAGGGTTTGAGCAGATACAGTGTGATAGTGAGGGGGTTTACCAGATGCAGCGTTATCAGGAGGGGTTGAGCAGATACAGTGTGATAGTGAGGGTTTACCAGATGCAGCGTTATCAGGAGGGGTTGAGCAGATACAGTGTGATAGTGAGGGGTTTACCAGATGCAGCGTTATCAGGAGGGTTGAGCAGATACAGTGTGATAGTGAGGGGTTTACCAGATGCAGCGTTATCAGGAGGGGTTGAGCAGATACAGTGTGATAGTGAGGGGGTTTACCAGATGCAGCGTTATCAGGAGGGTTGAGCAGATACAGTGTGATAGTGAGGGGTTTACCAGATGCAGCGTTATCAGGAGGGTTGAGCAGATACAGTGTGATAGTGAGGGGGTTTACCAGATGCAGCGTTATCAGGAGGGGTTGAGCAGATACAGTGTGATAGTGAGGGGTTTACCAGATGCAGCGTTATCAGGAGGGGTTGAGCAGATACAGTGTGATAGTGAGGGGTTTACCAGATGCAGCGTTATCAGGAGGGGTTGAGCAGATACAGTGTGATAGTGAGGGGTTTACCAGATGCAGCGTTATCAGGAGGGTTTGAGCAGATACAGCATTATGTGAAGGCGTTGAGCAGATACAGTGGATAGTGAGGGGGTTTACCAGATGCAGATTATCAGGAGGTTGAGCAGATACAGTGTGATAGTGAGGGGTTTTACCAGATGCAGCGTTATCAGGAGTGTTCGAGCAGATACAGTGTGATAGTGAGGGGGTTTACCAGATGCAGCGTTATCAGGAGGGGTTGAGCAGATACAGTGTGATAGTGAGGGGGTTTACCAGATGCAGCGTTATCAGGAGGCGTTGAGCAGATACAGTGTGATAGTGAGGGGTTTTACCAGATGCAGCGTTATCAGGAGGGGTTGAGCAGATACAGTGTGATAGTGAGGGGTTTTACCAGATGCAGCGTTATCAGGAGGGGTTGAGCAGATACAGTGT
Organism: Carcharodon carcharias; assembly: GCF_017639515.1. Lineage (NCBI taxonomy): Eukaryota > Metazoa > Chordata > Chondrichthyes > Lamniformes > Lamnidae > Carcharodon > Carcharodon carcharias. Next base: position 591,332 of record NW_024470686.1, read on the forward strand.
GATAGTGAGGGTTTACCAGATGCAGCGTTATCAGGAGGGTTGAGCAGATACAGTGTGATAGTGAGGGGTTTTAACAGATGCAGCGTTATCAGGAGGGGTTGAGCAGATACAGTGTGATAGTGATGGTGTTTTGAGATGCAGCGTTTTCAGGAGTGGTTGAGCAGATACAGTGTGATAGTGAGGGGGTTTACCAGATGCAGCTTTATCAGGAGGGGTTGTCAAATACAGTGGGATAATGAGGGGGTTTACCAGATGCAGCGTTATCAGGAGGGTTGAGCAGATACAGTGTGATAGTGATGGGGTTTACCAGATGCAGCGTTATCAGGAGGGGTTGAGCAGATACAGTGTGATAGTGAGGGGGTTTACCAGATGCAGCGTTATCAGGAGGGGTTGAGCAGATACAGTGTGATAGTGATGGGGTTTACCAGATGCAGCGTTATCAGGAGGGGTTGAGCAGATACAGTGTGATAGTGAGGGGGTTTACCAGATGCAGCGTTATCAGGAGGGTTGAGCAGATACAGTGTGATAGTGAGGGGGTTTACCAGATGCAGCGTTATCAGGGGGTTGAGCAGATACAGTGTGATAGTGAGGGGTTTTACCAGATGCAGCGTTATCAGGAGGGTTGAGCAGATACAGTGTGATAGTGAGGGGGTTTACCAGATGCAGCGTTATCAGGAGGGGTTGAGCAGATACAGTGTGATAGTGAGGGGGTTTACCAGATGCAGCGTTATCAGGAGGGGTTGAGCAGATACAGTGTGATAGTGAGGGTTTTTTACCAGATGCAGCGTTATCAGCAGGCATTGAGCAGATACAGTGTGATAGTGAGGGTTTTACCAGATGCAGCGTTATCAGGGGGTGTTGAGCAGATACAGTGTGATAGTGAGGGGGTTTACCAGATGCAGCGTTATCAGGAGGCATTGAGCAGATACAGTGTGATAGTGAGGGGGTTTACCAGATGCAGCGTTATCAGGAGGGGTTGAGCAGATACAGTGTGATAGTGAGGGGGTTTACCAGATGCAGCGTTATCAGGAGGGGTTGAGCAGATACAGTGTGATAGTGAGGGGTTTACCAGATGCAGCGTTATCAGGAGGGGTTGAGCAGATACAGTGTGATAGTGAGGGGGTTTACCAGATGCAGCGTTATCAGGGGGTTGAGCAGATACAGTGTGATAGTGAGGGGTTTACCAGATGCAGCGTTATCAGGAGGGGTTGAGCAGATACAGTGTGATAGTGAGGGGTTTACCAGACGCAGCGTTATCAGGAGGGGTTGAGCAGATACAGTGTGATAGTGAGGGGTTTACCAGATGCAGCGTTATCAGGAGGGGTTGAGCAGATACAGTGTGATAGTGAGGGGTTTACCAGATGCAGCGTTATCAGGAGGGTTGAGCAGATACAGTGTGATAGTGAGGGGGTTTACCAGATGCAGCGTTATCAGGAGGGGTTGAGCAGATACAGTGTGATAGTGAGGGGTTTACCAGATGCAGCGTTATCAGGAGGGTTGAGCAGATACAGTGTGATAGTGAGGGGGTTTACCAGATGCAGCGTTATCAGGAGGGTTGAGCAGATACAGTGTGATAGTGAGGGGATTTACCAGATGCAGCGTTATCAGGAGGGGTTGAGCAGATACAGTGTGATAGTGAGGGGGTTTACCAGTTGCAGCGTTATCAGGAGGGTTTGAGCAGATACAGTGTGATAGTGAGGGGGTTTACCAGATTCAGCGTGATCAGCAGGGGTTGAGGAGATACAGTGTGATAGTGAGGGGGTTACCAGATGCAGCGTTATCAGGAGGGTTGAGCAGATACAGTGTGATAGTGAGGGGGTTTACCAGATGCAGCGTTATCAGGAGGGGTTGAGCAGATACAGTGTGATAGTGAGGGGATTTAGCAGATGCAGCTTTATCAGGAGGGGTTGTCAGATACAGTGTGATAGTGAGGGGGTTTACCAGATGCAGCGTTATCAGGAGGGTTTGAGCAGATACAGTGTGATAGTGAGGGGGTTTACCGGATGCAGCGTTAAGAGTTTCGGTTGAGCAGATACAGTGTGATAGTGAGGGGTTTACCAGATGCAGCGTTATCAGGAGGGGTTGAGCAGATACAGAGTGACAGTGAGGGGTTTACCAGATGCAGCGTTATCAGGAGGGTTGAGGAAATACATTGTGATAGTGAGGGGTTTACCAGATGCAGCGTTATCAGGAGGGGTTGAGCAGATACAGTGTGATAGTGAGGGGTTTACCAGATGCAGCGTTATCAGGAGGGGTTGAGCAGATACAGTGTGATAGTGAGGGGTTTACCAGATGCAGCGTTATCAGGAGGGTTGAGCAGATACAGTGTGATAGTGAGGGGTTTACCAGATGCAGCGTTATCAGGAGGGGTTGAGCAGATACAGTGTGATAGTGAGGGGTTTACCAGATGCAGCGTTATCAGGAGGGTTGAGCAGACAGCATTAGTGTGAGCGTAAGCAGATAGAGTGTGATAGTGAGGGGGTTTACCAGATGCAGCGTTATCAGGAGGGTTGAGCAGATACAGTGTGATAGTGAGGGTTTACCAGATGCAGCGTTATCAGGAGGGGTTGAGCAGATACAGTGTGATAGTGAGGGGGTTTACCAGATGCAGCGTTATCAGGAGGGTTGAGCAGATACAGTGTGATAGTGAGGGGGTTTACCAGATGCAGCGTTATCAGGAGGGGTTGAGCAGATACAGTGTGATAGTGAGGGGGTTTACCAGATGCAGCGTTATCAGGAGGGTTGAGCAGATACAGTGTGATAGTGAGGGGGTTTACCAGATGCAGCGTTATCAGGAGGGGTTGAGCAGATACAGTGTGATAGTGAGGGTTTACCAGATGCAGCGTTATCAGGAGGGGTTGAGCAGATACAGTGTGATAGTGAGGGGTTTACCAGATGCAGCGTTATCAGGAGGGGTTGAGCAGATACAGTGTGATAGTGAGGGGGTTTACCAGATGCAGCGTTATCAGGAGGGTTGAGCAGATACAGTGTGATAGTGAGGGGTTTACCAGATGCAGCGTTATCAGGAGGGTTGAGCAGATACAGTGTGATAGTGAGGGGTTTACCAGATGCAGCGTTATCAGGAGGGGTTGAGCAGATACAGTGTGATAGTGAGGGGTTTTACCAGATGCAGCGTTAACAAAAGGGGTTCAGCAGATACAGTGTGATAGTGAGGGGTTTACCAGATGCAGCGTTATCAGGAGGTTTGAGCAGATACAGTGTGATAGTGAGGGGTTTACCAGATGCAGCGTTATCAGGAGGGGTTGGGCAGATACAGTGCGATAGTGAGGGGGTTTACCAGATGCAGCGATATAAGGAGGGGTTGAGCGGACGAAGTCTGATAGTGAGGGGTTTACTAGATGCAGCGTTATCAGGAGGGGTTGAGCAGATACAGTGTGATAGTGAGGGGTTGATCAGATGCAGCGTTATCAGGAGGGGTTGAGCAGATACAGTGTGATAGTGAGGGGGTTTACCAGATGCAGCGTTATCAGGAGGGTTTGAGCAGATACAGTGTGATACTGAGGGGGTTTACCAGATGCAGCGTTATCAGGAGGTGTTGAGCAGATACAGTGTGATAGTGAGGGGTTTTACCAGATGCAGCGTTATCAGGAGGGGTTGAGCAGATACAGTGTCATAGTGAGGGGATTCACAAGATGCAGCGTTATCAGGAGGGTTGAGCAGATACAGTGTGATAGTGAGGGGTTTACCAGATGCAGCGTTATCAGGAGGGTTTGAGCAGATACAGTGTGATAGTGAGGGGTTTACCAGATGCAGCGTTATCAGGAGGGTTGAGCAGATACAGTGTGATAGTGAGGGGTTTACCAGATGCAGCGTTATCAGGAGGGGTTGAGCAGATACAGTGTGATAGTGAGGGGTTTACCAGATGCAGCGTTATCAGGAGGTTTGAGCAGATACAGTGTGATAGTGAGGGGGTTTACCAGATGCAGCGTTATCAGGAGATGTTGAGCAGATACAGTGTGATAGTGTGGGGTTTACCAGATGCAGCATTATCAGGAGGGGTTGAGCAGATACAGTGTGATAGTGAGGGGTTTTACCAGATGCAGCATTATCAGTAGGGGTTGAGCAGATACAGTATGATAGTGAGGGGTTTACCAGATGCAGCGTTATCAGGAGGGGTTGAGCAGATACAGTGTGATAGTGAGGGGGTTTACCAGATGCAGCGTTATCAGGAGGGGTGAGCAGATACAGTGTGACAGTGAGGTGGTTTACCAGATGCAGCGTTATCAGGAGGGTTTGAGCAGATACAGTGTGATAGTGAGGGGATTTACCAGATGCAGCGTTATCAGGAGAGGTTGAGCAGATACAGTGTGATAGTGAGGGGTTTACCAGATGCAGCGTTATCAGGAGGGTTGAGCAGATACAGCGTTATGTTGAGGGGTTGAGGAGATACAGTGTGATAGTGAGTGGGTTTACCAGATGCAGCGTTATCAGGAGGGGTTGAGCAGATTCAGTGTGATAGTGAGGGGTTTACCAGATGCAGCGTTATCAGGAGGTGTTGGGCAGATACAGTTTGATAGTGTGGGGTTTACCAGATGCAGCGTTATCAGGAGGGTTTGAGCAGATACAGTGTGATAGTGAGGGGGTTTACCAGATGCAGCGTTATCAGGAGGGGTTGAGCAGATACAGTGTGATAGTGGGGGGGTTTACCAGATGCAGCGTTATCAGGAGGGTTTGAGCAGATACAGTTTGATAGTGAGGGGGTTTACCAGATGCAGCGTTATCAGGAGGGGTTGAGCAGATACAGTGTGATAGTGAGGGGGTTTACCAGATGCAGCGTTATCAGGAGGGGTTGAGCAGATACAGTGTGATAGTGATGGTGTTCAGAGATGCAGCGTTATCAGGAGGGGTTGAGCAGATACAGTGTGATAGTGAGGGCGTTTACCAGATGCAGCGTTATCAGGAGGGTTTGAGCAGATACAGTGTGATAGTGAGGGGGTTACCAGATGCAGCGTTATCAGGAGGGGTTGAGCAGATACAGTGTGATAGTGAGGGGTTTACCAGATGCAGCGTTATCAGGAGGGTTGAGCAGATACAGTGTGATAGTGAGGGGGTTTACCAGATGCAGCGTTATCAGGTAGGGTTGAGCAGATACAGTGTGATAGTGAGGGGGTTTACCAGATGCAGCGTTATCAGGAGGGGTTGAGCAGATACAGTGTGATAGTGAGGGGGTTTACCAGATGCAGCGTTATCAGGAGGGGTTGAGCAGATACAGTGTGATAGTGAGGGGGTTTACCAGATGCAGCGTTATCAGCAGGCATTGAGCAGATACAGTGTGATAGTGAGGGGGTTTACCAGATGCAGCGTTATCAGCAGGCATTGAGCAGATACAGTGTGATAGTGATGGTTTTACCAGATGCAGCATTATCAGGAGGGGTTGAGCAGATAGAGTGTGATAGTGAGTGGTTTTACCAGATGCAGCGTTATCAGGAGGGGTTGAGGACATACAGTGTGATAGTGAGGGGTTTACCAGATGCAGCGTTATCAGAGAGGTTTGAGCAGATACAGTGTGATAGTGAGGGGTTTACCAGATGCAGCGTTATCAGGAGGGGTTGAGCAGATACACCAGCATTATTGTGAGGGTTAGCAGATACAGTGTGATAGTGAGGGGGTTTACCAGATGCAGCGTTATCAGGAGGGTTTGAGCAGATACAGTGTGATAGTGAGGGGTTTACCAGATGCAGCGTTATCAGGAGGGTTTGAGCAGATACAGTGTGATAGTGAGGGGGTTTACCAGATGCAGCGTTATCAGGAGGGGTTGAGCAGATACAGTGTGATAGTGAGGGGGTTTACCAGATGCAGCGTTATCAGGAGGGTTGAGCAGATACAGTGTGATAGTGAGGGGGTTTACCAGATGCAGCGTTATCAGGAGGGTTGAGCAGATACAGTGTGATATAGTGAGGGGGTTTACCAGATGCAGCGTTATCAGGAGGGGTTGAGCAGATACAGTGTGATAGTGAGGGGTTTTACCAGATGCAGCGTTATCAGGAGGGGTTGAGCAGATACAGTGTGATAGTGAGGGGGTTTACCAGATGCAGCGTTATCAGGAGGGTTTGAGCAGATACAGTGTGATAGTGAGGGGTTTTACCAGATGCAGCGTTATCAGGAGGGGTTGAGCAGATACAGTGTGATAGTGAGGGGTTTACCAGATGCAGCGTTATCAGGAGGTTTTGGGCAGATACAGTTTGATAGTTCAGGGGTTAACCAGATGCAGCGTTATCAGGTGGGTTTGAGCAGATACAGTGTGATAGTGAGGGGTTTACCAGATGCAGCGTTATCAGGAGGGTTGAGCAGATACAGTGTGATAGTGAGGGGTTTACCAGATGCAGCGTTATCAGGAGGGGTTGAGCAGATACAGTGTGATAGTGAGGGGTTTACCAGATGCAGCGTTATCAGAGAGGTTTGAGCAGATACAGTGTGATAGTGAGGGGTTTACCAGATGCAGCGTTATCAGGAGGGGTTGAGCAGATACAGTGTGATAGTGAGGGGTTTACCAGATGCAGCGTTATCAGGAGGGGTTGAGCAGATACAGTGTGATAGTGAGGGGTTTACCAGATGCAGCGTTATCAGGAGGGTTGAGCAGATACAGTGTGATAGTGAGGTTTTACCAGATGCAGCGTTATCAGGAGGGTTGAGCAGATACAGTGTGATAGTGAGGGGTTTACCAGATGCAGCGTTATCAGGAGGGTTTGAGCAGATACAGCATTATTTGAGGGGTTGAGCAGATACAGTGTGATAGTGAGGGGTTTACCAGATGCAGCGTTATCAGGAGGGGTTGAGCAGATACAGTGTGATAGTGAGGGGTTTACCAGATGCAGCGTTATCAGGAGGTGTTGAGCAGATACAGTGTGATAGTGAATGCGGTTTACCAGATGCAGCGTTATCAGGAGGGGTTGAGCAGATACAGTGTGATAGTGAGGGGGTTTACCATATGCAGCGTTTTCAGGAGGGGTTGAGCAGATACAGTGTGATAGTGAGGGGGTTTACCAGATGCAGCGTTATCAGGAGGGTTTGAGCAGATAGAGTGTGATAGTGAGGGGGTTACCAGATGCAGCGTTATCAGGAGGGGTTGAGCAGATACAGTTTGATAGTGAGGGGGTTTACCAGATGCAGTTTTATCAGGAGGGTTGAGCAGATACAGTGTGATAGTGAGGGTTTACCAGATGCAGCGTTATCAGGAGGGGTTGAGCAGATACAGTGTGATAGTGAGGGGGTTTACCAGATGCAGCGTTATCAGGAGGGTTTGAGCAGATACAGTGTGATAGTGAGGGGTTTACCAGATGCAGCGTTATCAGGAGGGGTTGAGCAGATACAGTGTGATAGTGAGGGGGTTTACCAGATGCAGCGTTATCAGGAGGGGTTGAGCAGATACAGTGTGATAGTGAGAGCCTTTACCAGATGCAGCGTTATCAGGAGGGTTGAGCAGATACAGTGTGATAGTGAGGGTTTACCAGATGCAGCGTTATCAGGAGGGGTTGAGCAGATACAGTGTGATAGTGAGGGGGTTTACCAGATGCAGCGTTATCAGGAGGGGTTGAGCAGATACAGTGTGATAGTGAGGGGTTTACCAGATGCAGCGTTATCGAGGGGTTGAGCAGATACAGTGTGATAGTGAGGGGTTTTACCAGATGCAGCGTTATCAGGAGGGTTTGAGCAGATACAGTGTGATAGTGAGGGGGTTTACCAGATGCAGCGTTATCAGGAGGGGTTGAGCAGATACAGTGTGATAGTGAGGGGTTTACCAGATGCAGCGTTATCAGGAGGGGTTGAGCAGATACAGTGTGATAGTGAGGGGGTTACCAGATGCAGCGTTATCAGGAGGGTTGAGCAGATACAGTGTGATAGTGAGGGGTTTACCAGATGCAGCGTTATCAGGAGGGGTTGAGCAGATACAGTGTGATAGTGAGGGGTTACCAGATGCAGCGTTTATCAGGAGGGGTTGAGCAGATACAGTGTGATAGTGAGGGGGTTTACCAGATGCAGCGTTATCAGGAGGGGTTGAGCAGATACAGTGTGATAGTAAGGGGGTTTACCAGATGCAGCGTTATCAGGAGGGGTTGAGCATATACAGTGTGATAGTGAGGGGGTTTACCAGATGCAGCGTTATCAGGAGGGGTTGAGCAGATACAGTGTGATAGTGAGGAGGTTTACCAGATGCAGCGTTATCAGGAGGGGTTGAGCAGATACAGTGTGATAGTGAGGGGTTTTCCAGATGCAGCGTTATCAGGAGGGGTTGAGCAGATACAGTGTGATAGTGAGGGGGTTTACCAGATGCAGCGTTATCAGGAGGGGTTGAGCAGATACAGTGTGATAGTGAGGGGGTTTACCAGATGCAGCGTTATCAGGAGGGGTTGAGCAGATACAGTGTGATAGTGAGGGGTTTACCAGATGCAGCGTTATCAGGAGGGGTTGGGCAGATACAGTGTGATAGTGAGGGGGTTTAATGCAGCGTTATCAGGGGGGTTGAGCAGATACAGTGTGATAGTGAGGGGTTTACCAGATGCAGCGTTATCAGGAGGGGTTGAGCAGATACAGTGTGATAGTGATGGTTTTACCAGATGCAGCGTTATCAGGAGGGGTTGAGCAGATACAGTGTGATAGTGAGGGGTTTTACCAGATGCAGCGTTATCAGGAGGGGTTGAGCAGATACATTGTGATAGTGAGGGAGTTTACCAGATGCAGCTTTATCAGGAGGGTTGGCCAGATACAGTATGAAAGTGAGGGGCTTAACCAGATGCAGCGTTATCAGGAGGGTTGAGCAGATACAGTGTGATAGTGAGGGGGTTTACCAGATGCAGCGTTATCAGGAGGGTTGAGCAGATACAGTGTGATAGTGAGGGGTTTACCAGATGCAGCGTTATCAGGAGGGGTTGAGCAGATACAGTGTGATAGTGAGGGGGTTTACCAGATGCAGCGTTATCAGGAGGGGTTGAGCAGATACAGTGTGATAGTGAGGGGGTTTACCAGATGCAGTGTTATCAGGAGGGGTTGAGCAGATACAGTGTGATAGTGAGGGGTTTTACCAGATGCAGCGTTATCGGGGGAGTTGAGCAGATACAGTGTGATAGTGAGGGGTTTTACCAGATGCAGCGTTATCAGGAGGGGTTGAGCAGATACAGTGTGATAGTGAGGGGGTTTACCAGATGCAGCGTTATCAGGAGAGGTGTGAGCAGATACAGTGTGATAGTGAGGGGGTTTACCAGATGCAGCGTTATCAGGAGGGGTTGAGCAGATACAGTGTGATAGTGAGGGTTTACCAGATGCAGTGTTATCAGGAGGTTTTGAGCAGATACAGTGTGATAGTGAGGGGGTTCACCAGATGCAGCGTTATCAGGAGGGTTTGAGCAGATACAGTGTGATAGTGAGGGGTTTACCAGACGCAGCGTTATCAGGAGGTTTTGGGCAGATACAGTTTGATAGTGAGGGTTTACCAGATGCAGCGTTATCAGGAGGGTTGAGCAGATACAGTGTGATAGTGAGGGGGTTTACCAGATGCAGCGTTATCAGGAGGGGTTGAGCAGATACAGTGTGATAGTGAGGGGTTTACCAGATGCAGCGTTATCAGGAGGCGTTGAGCAGATACAGTGTGATAGTGAGGGATTTACCAGATGCAGCGTTATCAGGAGGGGTTGAGCAGATACAGTGTGATAGTGAGGGGGTTTACTAGACGCAGCGTTATCGGGGGGGTTGAGCAGATACAGTGTGATAGTGAGGGGTTTTACCAGATGCAGCGTTATCAGGAGGGGTTGAGCAGATACAGTGTGATAGTGAGGGGTTTACCAGATGCAGCGTGATCAGGAGGGTTTGCGCAGATACAGTGTGATAGTGGGGGCCTTACCAGATGCAGCCTTATCAGGAGGGGTTGAGCAGTTACAGTGTGATAGTGAGGGGGTTTACCAGATGCAGCATTAACAGGAGGGGTTGAGCAGATACAGGGTGATAGTGAGGGGTTTACCAGATGCAGCGTTATCAGGAGGGGTTGAGCAGATACAGTGTGATAGTGAGGGGTTTACCAGATGCAGCGTTATCAGGAGGGTTGAGCAGATACAGTGTGATAGTGAGGGGTTTACCAGATGCAGCGTTATCAGGAGGGGTTGAGCAGATACAGTGTGATAGTGAGGGGTTTACCAGATGCAGCGTTATCAGGAGGGGTTGAGCAGATACAGTGTGATACTGAGGGGGTGTACCAGATGCAGCGTTATCAGGAGGGGTTGTGCAAATAAAGTGTGATAGTGAGGGGTTTATTAGATGCAACGTTATCAGGAGGGGTTGAGCGGATACAGTGTAATAGTGAGGGGGTTTACCAGATGCAGCGTTATCAGGTGGGTTGAGCAGATACAATGTGATAGTGAGGGGATTTACCAGATGCAGCGTTATCAGGAGGGGTTGAGCAGATACAGTGTGATATTGAGGGGGTTTACCAGATGCAGCGTTATCAGGAGGGGTTGAGCAGATACAGTGTGATAGTGAGGGGGTTTACCAGATGCAGCGTTATCAGGAGGGGTTGAGCAGATACAGTGTGATAGTGAGGGGGTTTACCAGATGCAGCGTTATCAGGAGGGGTTGAGCAGATACAGTGTGATAGTGAGGGGGTTTACCAGATGCAGCGTTATCAGGAGGGGTTGAGCAGATACAGTGTGATAGTGAGGGGTTTACCAGATGCAGCGTTATCAGGAGGGGTTGAGCAGATACAGTGTGATAGTGAGGGGTTTACCAGATGCAGCGTTATTAGGAGGCGTTGAGCAGATGCAGTTTGATAGTGAGGGGGTTTACCAGATGCAGCGTTATCAGGAGGGGTTGAGCAGATACAGTGTTATAGTGAGGGGTTGAGCAGATAGAGTCTGATTTTGAGGGGGTTTACCAGATGCAGCGTTATCAGGAGGGTTTGAGCAGATACAGTGTGATAGTGAGGGTGTGTACCAGATGCAGCGTTATCAGGAGGGGTTGAGCAGATACAGTGTGATAGTGAGGGGGTTTACCAGATGCAGCGTTATCAGGAGGGGTTGAGCAGATACAGTGTGATAGTGAGGGGGTTTACCAGATGCAGCGTTATCAGGAGGGGTTGAGCAGATACAGTGTGATAGTGAGGGGGTTTACCAGATGCAGCGTTATCAGGAGGGGTTGAGCAGATACAGTGTCATAGTGAGGGGGTTTACCAGATGCAGCGTTATCAGGAGGCATTGAGCAGATAAAGTATGATTGTGAAGGGTTTACCAGATGCAGCGTTATCAGGAGGGTTGAGCAGATACAGTGTGATAGTGAGGGGGTTTACCAGATGCAGCGTTATCAGGAGGGTTGAGCAGATACAGTGTGATAGTGAGGGTTTACCAGATGCAGCGTTATCAGGAGGGGTTGAGCAGATACAGTGTGATAGTGAGGGGTTTACCAGATGCAGCGTTATCAGGAGGGTTGAGCAGATACAGTGTGATAGTGAGGGTTTACCAGATGCAGCGTTATCAGGAGGGGTTGAGCAGATACAGTGTGATAGTGAGGGGGTTTACCAGATGCAGCGTTATCAGGAGGGGTTGAGCAGATACAGTGTGATAGTGAGGGGGTTTACCAGATGCAGCGTTATCATGAGGGGTTGAGCAGATACAGTGTGATAGTGAGGGGTTTTACCAGATGCAGCGTTATCAGGAGGGGTTGAGCAGATACAGTGTGATAGTGAGGGGTTTACCAGATGCAGCGTTATCAGGAGGGGTTGAGCAGATACAGTGTGATAGTGAGGGGTTTACCAGATGCAGCGTTATCAGGAGGGGTTGAGCAGATACAGTGTGATAGTGAGGGGTTTACCAGATGCAGCGTTATCAGGAGGGGTTGAGCAGATACAGTGTGATAGTGAGGGGGTTTACCAGATGCAGCGTTATCAGGAGGGGTTGAGCAGATAAAGTCTGATAGTGAAGGGTTTACCAGATGCAGCGTTATCAGGAGGGTTGAGCAGATACAGTGTGATAGTGAGGGGGTTTACCAGATGCAGCGTTATCAGGAGGGGTTGAGCAGATACAGTGTGATAGTGAGGGGTTTACCAGATGCAGCGTTATCAGGAGGGGTTGAGCAGATACAGTGTGATAGTGTGGGGGTTTACCAGATGCAGCGTTATCAGGAGGGTTTGAGCAGATACAGTGTGATAGTGAGGGGGTTTACCAGATGCAGCGTTATCAGGAGGGGTTGAGCAGATACAGTGTGATAGTGAGGGGGTTTACCAGATGCAGCGTTATCAGGAGGGGTTGAGCAGATACAGTGTGATAGTGAGGGGGTTTACCAGATGCAGCGTTATCAGGAGGGGTTGAGCAGATACAGTGTGATAGTGAGGGGGTTTACCAGATGCAGCGTTATCAGGAGGGGTTGAGCAGATACAGTGTGATAGTGAGGGGTTTACCAGATGCAGCGTTATCAGGAGGGTTGAGCAGATACAGTGTGATAGTGAGGGGTTTACCAGATGCAGCGTTATCAGGAGGGGTTGAGCAGATACAGTGTGATAGTGAGGGGGTTTACCAGATGCAGCGTTATCAGGAGGGTTGAGCAGATACAGTGTGATAGTGAGGGGGTTTACCAGATGCAGCGTTATCAGGAGGGGTTGAGCAGATACAGTGTGATAGTGAGGGGTTTACCAGATGCAGCGTTATCAGGAGGGGTTGAGCAGATACAGTGTGATAGTGAGGGGGTTTACCAGATGCAGCGTTATCAGGAGGGTTGAGCAGATACAGTGTGATAGTGAGGGGATTTACCAGATGCAGCGTTATCAGGAGGGGTTGAGCAGATACAGTGTGATAGTGAGGGGTTTTACCAGATGCAGCGTTATCAGGAGGGGTTGAGCAGATACAGTGTGATAGTGAGGGGTTTACCAGATGCAGCGTTATCAGGAGGGGTTGAGCAGATACAGTGTGATAGTGATGGGGTTTACCAGATGCAGCGTTATCAGGAGGGGTTGAGCAGATACAGTGTGATAGTGAGGGGGTTTACCAGATGCAGCGTTATCAGGAGGGGTTGAGCAGATACAGTGTGATAGTGAGGGGGTTTACCAGATGCAGCGTTATCAGGAGGGGTTGAGCAGATACATTGTGATAGTGAGGGGGTTTACCAGATGCAGCGTTTTCAGGTAGGGTTGAGCAGATACAGTGTGATAGTGAGGGGGTTTACCAGATGCAGCGTTATCAGGAGGGGTTGAGCAGATACAGTGTGATAGTGATGGGGTTTACCAGATGCAGCGTTATCAGGAGGGGTTGAGCAGATACAGTGTGATAGTGAGGGGGTTTACCAGATGCAGCGTTATCAGGAGGGGTTGAGCAGATACAGTGTGATAGTGAGGGGGTTTACCAGATGCAGCGTTATCAGGAGGGGTTGAGCAGATACAGTGTGATAGTGAGGGTTTACCAGATGCAGCGTTATCAGGAGGGGTTGAGCGGACAAAGTCTGATAGTGAGGGGTTTACTAGATGCAGCGTTATCAGGAGGGGGTTGAGCAGACACAGCATTATTGTGAGCATGAGCAGATACAGTGTGATAGTGAGGGGTTTACCAGATGCAGCGTTATCAGGAGGTTGAGCAGATACAGTGTGATAGTGAGGGGGTTTACCAGATGCAGCGTTATCAGGGAGGTTGAGCAGATACAGTGTGATAGTGAGGGGGTTTACCAGATGCAGCGTTATCAGGAGGGGTTGAGCAGATACAGTGTGATAGTGAGGGGGTTTACCAGATGCAGCGTTATCAGGAGGGGTTGAGCGGACGAAGTCTGATAGTGAGGGGTTTACTAGATGCAGCGTTATCAGGAGGGTTTGTGCAGATACAGTGTGATAGTGAGGGGGTTTCCCAGATGCAGCGTTATCTGGAGGGTTGAGCAGATACAGTGTGATAGTGAGGGGTTTACCAGATGCAGCGTTATCAGGAGGGGTTGAGCAGATACAGTGTGATAGTGAGGGGGTTTACCAGATGCAGCGTTATCAGGAGGGTTGAGCAGATACAGTGTGATAGTGAGGGTTTACCAGATGCAGCGTTATCAGGAGGGTTTGAGCAGATACAGTGTGATAGTGAGGGGGTTTACCAGATGCAGCGTTATCAGGAGGGGTTGAGCAGATACAGTGTGATAGTGAGGGGGTTTACCAGATGCAGCGTTATCAGGAGGGTTTGAGCAGATACAGTGTGATAGTGAGGGGTTTACCAGATGCAGCGTTATCAGGAGGGGTTGAGCAGATACAGTGTGATAGTGAGGGGGTTTACCAGATGCAGCGTTATCAGTAGGGTTGAGCAGATACAGTGTGATAGTGAGGGGTTTACCAGATGCAGCGTTATCAGGAGGGTTTGAGCAGATACAGTGTGATAGTGAGGGGTTTACCAGATGCAGCGTTATCAGGAGGGTTGAGCAGATACAGTGTGATAGTGAGGGGTTTACCAGATGCAGCGTTATCAGGAGGGGTTGAGCAGATACAGTGTGATAGTGAGGGGGTTTACCAGATGCAGCGTTATCAGGAGGGGTTGAGCAGATACAGTGAGATAGTGAGGGGGTTTACTAGATGCAGCGTTATCAGGGGGGGTTGAGCAGATACAGTGTGATAGTGAGGGGTCTTACCAGATGCAGCGTTATCAGGAGGGGTTGAGCAGATACAGTGTGATAGTGAGGGGGTGTACCAGATGCAGCGTTATCAGAGGGTTGAGCAGATACAGCATTATTGTGAGGTTTGAGCAGATACAGTGTGATAGTGAGGGGTTTACCAGATGCAGCGTTATCAGGAGGGTTGAGCAGATACAGTGTGATAGTGAGGGTTTACCAGATGCAGCGTTATCAGGAGGGGTTGAGCAGATACAGTGTGATAGTGAGGGGTTTACCAGATGCAGCGTTATCAGGAGGGGTTGAGCAGATACAGTGTGATAGTGAGGGGGTTTACCAGATGCAGCGTTATCAGGAGGGGTTGAGCAGATACAGTGTGATAGTGAGGGGTTTACCAGATGCAGCGTTATCAGGAGGGGTTGAGCAGATACAGTGTGATAGTGAGGGGGTTTACCAGATGCAGCGTTATCAGGAGGGGTTGAGCAGATACAGTGTGATAGTGAGGGGTTTACCAGATGCAGCGTTATCAGGAGGGGTTGAGCAGATACAGTGTGATAGGGAGGGGGGTAACCAGATGCAGCGTTATCAGGAGGTTTTGAGCAGATACAGTGTGATAGTCATGGCTTTACCAGATGCAGCGTTATCAGGAGGTGTTGAGCAGATACATTGTTATAGTTAAGGGGTTTACCAGATGCAGTGTTATCAGGAGGGGTTGAGCAGATAGAGTGTGATAGTGAGGGGGTTTACCAGATGCAGCGTTATCAGGAGGGGTTGAGCAGATACAGTGTGATAGTGAGGGGTTTACCAGATGCAGCGTTATCAGGAGGGTTGAGCAGATACAGTGTGATAGTGAGGGGTTTACCAGATGCAGCGTTATCAGGAGGGTTGAGCAGATACAGTGTGATAGTGAGGGTTTACCAGATGCAGCGTTATCAGGAGGGTTGAGCAGATACAGTGTGATAGTGAGGGGGTTTACCAGATGCAGCGTTATCAGGAGGGGTTGAGCAGGTACAGTGTGATAGTGAGGGGGTTTACCAGATGCAGCGTTGTCATGAGGGGTGAGCAGATACAGTGTGATAGTGAGGGTGTTTACCAGATGCAGCGTTATCAGGAGGGGTTGAGCAGATACAGTGTGATAATGAGGGTTTACCAGATGCAGCGTTATCAGGAGGGGTTGAGCAGATACAGTGTGATAGTGAGGGGGTTTACCAGATGCAGCGTTATCAGGAGGGTTGAGAGCAGATACAGCATTATCAGGAGGGTTTGAGCAGATAAAGTGTGAGAGTGAGGGGGTTTACCAGATGCAGCGTTATCAGGAGGGGTTGAGCAGATACAGAGTGACAGTGAGGGGTTTACCAGATGCAGCGTTATCAGGAGGGTGTGAGGAAATACATTGTGATAGTGAGGGGTTTACCAGATGCAGTGTTATCAGGAGGGGTTGAGCAGATACAGTGTGATAGTGCGGGTGTTTACCAGATGCAGCGTTATCAGGAGGCGTTGAGCAGATACAGTGTGATAGTGAGGGGGGTACCAGGTGCAGCGTTATCAGGAGGCTTTGAGCAGATACAGTGTGATAGTGAGGGGTCTTACCAGATGCAGCGTTATCAGGAGGGGTTGAGCAGATACAGTGTGATAGTGAGGGGGTGTACCAGATGCAGCGTTATCAGGAGGGGTTGAGCAAAAACAGTGTGATAGTGAGGGGTTTACCAGATGCAGCGTTATCAGGAGGGGTTGAGCAGATACAGTGTGATAGTGAGGGGTTTACCAGATGCAGCGTTATCAGGAGGGGTTGAGCAGATACAGTGTGATAGTGAGGGGGTTACCAGATGCAGAGTTATCAGGAGGGGTTGAGCGGATACATTGTGATAGTGTGTTGGTTTATCAGAGGCAGCGTTATCGGGGGGGTTGAGCAGATACAGTGTGATAGTGAGGGGTTTACCAGATGCAGCGTTATCAGGAGAGGTTGAGCAGATACAGTGTGATAGTGAGATGGGTTTACCAGATGCAGCGTTATCAGGAGGGGTTGAGCAGATACAGTGTGATAGTGAGGGGTTTACCAGATGCAGCGTTATCAGGAGGGTTGAGCAGATACAGTGTGATAGTGAGGGGTTTACCAGATGCAGCGTTATCAGGAGGGGTTGAGCAGATACAGTGTGATAGTGAGGGGGTTTACCAGATGCAGCGTTATCAGGAGGGGTTGAGCAGATACAGTGTGATAGTGAGGGGGTTTACCAGATGCAGCGTTATCAGGAGGGGTTGAGCAGATACAGTGTGATAGTGAGGGGTTTACCAGATGCAGCGTTATCAGGAGGGGTTGAGCGGACAAAGTCTGATAGTGAGGGGTTTACTAGATGCAGCGTTATCAGGAGGGTTTGTGCAGATACAGTGTGATAGTGAGGGGGTTTACCAGATGCAGCGTTATCAGGAGGGGTTGAGCAGATACAGTGTGATAGTGAGGGGTTTACCAGATGCAGCGTTATCAGGAGGGGTGAGCAGATACAGTGTGATAGTGAGGGGTTTTACCAGATGCAGCGTTATCAGGAGGGGTTGAGCAGATACAGTGTGATAGTGAGGGGGTTTACCAGATGCAGCGTTATCAGGAGGGGTTGAGCAGATACAGTGTGATAGTGAGGGGTTTACCAGATGCAGCGTTATCAGGAGGGTTGAGCAGATACAGTGTGATAGTGAGGGGTTTACCAGATGCAGCGTTATCAGGAGGGGTTGAGCAGATACAGTGTGATAGTGAGGGGGTTTACCAGATGCAGCGTTATCAGGAGGGGTTGAGCAGATACAGTGTGATAGTGAGGGTTTACCAGATGCAGCGTTATCAGGAGGGTTGAGCAGATACAGTGTGATAGTGAGGGGTTTACCAGATGCAGCGTTATCAGGAGGGGTTGAGCAGATACAGTGTGATAGTGAGGGGGTTCACCTGATGCAGCGTTATCAGGAGGGGTTGAGCAGATAAAGTGTGATAGTGAAGGGTTTACCAGATGCAGCGTTATCAGGAGGGGTTGAGCAGATACAGTGTGATAGTGAGGGGGTTTACCAGATGCAGCGTTATCAGGAGGGGTTGAGCAGATACAGTGTGATAGTGAGGGGTTTACCAGATGCAGCGTTATCAGGAGGGGTTGAGCAGATACAGTGTGATAGTGAGGGGTTTACCAGATGCAGCGTTATCAAGGGGTTGAGCAGATACAGTGTGATAGTGAGGGGTTTACCAGATGCAGCGTTATCAGGAGGGGTTGAGCAGGTACAGTGTGATAGTGAGGGGGTTTACCAGATGCAGCGTTATCAGGAGGGGTTGAGCAGATACAGTGTGATAGTGAGGGGGTTTACCAGATGCAGCGTTATCAGGAGGGTTGAGCAGATACAGTGTGATAGTGAGGGGGTTTACCAGATGCAGCGTTATCAGGAGGGTTGAGCAGATACAGTGTGATAGTGAGGGGTTTACCAGATGCAGCGTTGTCAGGAGCGGTTGAGCAGGTACAGTGTGATAGTGAGGGGTTTACCAGATGCAGCGTTATCAGGAGGGGTTGAGCAGATACAGTGTGATAGTGAGGGTGTTTACCATATGCAGCGTTTTCAGGAGGGGTTGAGCAGATACAGTGTGATAGTGTGGGGTTTTACCAGATGCAGCGTTATCAGGAGGGGTTGAGCAGATACAGTGTGATAGTGAGGGTTTTACCAGATGCAGCGTTATCAGGGGGTGTTGAGCAGATACAGTGTGATAGTGAGGGGGTTTACCAGATGCAGCGTTATCAGGAGTTGAGCAGATACAGTGTGATAGTGAGGGGTTTACCAGATGCAGCGTTATCAGGAGGGTTGAGCAGATACAGTGTGATAGTGAGGGGGTTTACCAGATGCAGCGTTATCAGGAGCGGTTGAGCAGATACAGTGTGATAGTGAGGGGGTTTACCAGATGCAGCGTTATCAGGAGGGGTTGAGCAGATACAGTGTGATAGTGAGGGGTTTTACCAGATGCAGCGTTATCAGGAGGGGTTGAGCACATATACAGTGTGATAGTGAGGGGGTTTACCAGATGCAGCGTTATCAGGAGGGGTTGAGCAGATACAGTGTGATAGTGAGGGGGTTTACCAGATGCAGCGTTATCAGGAGGGGTGAGCAGATACAGTGTGATAGTGAGGGCTTTGCTAGATGCAGCGTTATCAGGAGGGGTTGAGCAGATACATTGTGATAGTGTGGGGGTTTATCAGATGCAGTGTTATCTGGGGTTTGAGCAGATACAGTGTGATAGTGAGGGGTTTTACCAGATGCAGCGTTATCAGGAGGGGTTGAGCAGTTAAGTGTGATAGTGAAGGGGGTTTACCAGATGCAGCGTTGTCAGGAGGGGTTGAGCAGATACAGTGTGATAGTGAGGGGTTTACCAGATGCAGCGTTATCAGGAGGGGTTGAGCAGATACAGTGTGATAGTGAGGGGGTTTACCAGATGCAGCGTTATCAGGAGGGGTTGAGCAGATACAGTGTGATAGTGATGGGATTTACCAGATGCAGCGTTATCAGGAGGGGTTGAGCAGATACAGTGTGATAGTGAGGGGTTTACCAGATGCAGCGTTATCAGGAGGGTTGAGCAGATACAGTGTGATAGTGAGGGGTTTACCAGATGCAGCGTTATCAGGAGGGTTTGAGCAGATACAGTGTGATAGTGAGGGGGTTTACCAGATGCAGCGTTATCAGGAGGGGTTGAGCAGATACAGTGTGATAGTGAGGGGTTTACCAGATGCAGCGTTATCAGGAGGGTTTGAGCAGATACAGTGTGATAGTGAGGGGGTTACCAGATGCAGCGTTATCAGGAGGGGTTGAGCAGATACAGTGTGATAGTGAGGGGGTTTACCAGATGCAGCTTTATCAGGAGGGGTTGAGCAGATACAGTGTGATAGTGAGGGGGTTTACCAGATGCAGCGTTATCAGGAGGGGTTGAGCAGATACAGTGTGATAGTGAGGGGATTTACCAGATGCACGTTATCAGGAGAGGTGAGCAGATACTGTGTGATAGTAAGGGGGTTTACTGGATGCAGCGTTATCAGTAGGGGTTGAGCAGATACAGTGTGATAGTGACGGGGTTTACCAGAGGCAGCGTTATCAGGAGGGGTTGAGCAGATACAGTGTGATAGTGAGGGTGTTTACCATATGCAGCGTTATCAGGAGGGGTTGAGCAGATACAGTGTGATAGTGAGGGGTTTACCAGATGCAGCGTTATCAGGAGGGTTGAGCAGATACAGTGTGATAGTGAGGGTTTACCAGATGCAGCGTTATCAGGAGGGTTGAGCAGATACAGTGTGATAGTGAGGGGGTTACCAGATGCAGCGTTATCAGGAGGGTTGAGCAGATACAGTGATGATTGTGAGGCGTTTGAGCAGATACAGTGTGATAGTGAGGGGTTTACCAGATGCAGCGTTATCAGGAGGGTTGAGCAGATACAGTGTGATAGTGAGGGGGTTTACCAGATGCAGCGTTATCAGGAGGGGTTGAGCAGATACAGTGTGATAGTGATGGGGTTTACCAGATGCAGCGTTATCAGGAGGGGTTGAGAAGATAGAGTGTGATAGTGAGGGGGTTACAAGATGCAGCTTTATCAGGAGGGGTTGAGCAGATACAGTGTGATAGTGAGGGGGTTTACCAGATGCAGCGTTATCAGGCAGGGTTGAGCAGATACAGTGTGCCAGTGAGTGGGTTGACCAGATGCAGCGTTATCAGGCGGGGTTGAGCTGATAAAGTGTGATAGTGAGGGGTTTACCAGATGCAGCGTTATCAGGAGGGGTTGAGCAGATACAGTGTGATAGTGAGGGGTTTACCAGATGCAGCGTTATCAGGAGGGGTTGAGCAGATACAGTGTGATAGTGAGGGGTTTACCAGATGCAGCGTTATCAGGAGGGGTTGAGCAGATACAGTGTGATAGTGAGGGGTTTACCAGATGCAGCGTTATCAGGAGGGTTGAGCAGATACAGTGTGATAGTGAGGGGTTTACCAGATGCTGCGTTATCAGGCGGGGTTGAGCAGATACAGTGTGATAGTGAGGGGGTTTACCAGATGCAGCGTTATCAGGATGGGTTGAGCAGATACATTGTGATAGTGAGGGGGTTTACCAGATGCAGCGTTATCAGGAGGGTTGATGAGCAGATACAGTGTGATAGTGAGGGTGTTTACCAGATGCAGCGTTATCAGGAGGGTTGAGCAGATACAGTGTGATAGTGAGGGTTTACCAGATGCAGCGTTATCAGGAGGGGTTGAGCAGATACAGTGTGATAGTGAGGGGGTTTACCAGATGCAGCGTTATCAGGAGGGTTGAGCAGATACAGTGTGATAGTGAGGGGGTTTACCAGATGCAGCGTTATCAGGAGGGGTTGAGCAGATACAGTGTGATAGTGAGGGGGTTTACCAGATGCAGCGTTATCAGGAGGGGTTGAGCAGATACAGTGTGATAGTGAGGGGGTTTACCAGATGCAGCGTTATCAGGAGGGGTTGAGCAGATACAGTGTGATAGTGAGGGTTTACCAGATGCAGCGTTATCAGGAGGGTTTGAGCAGATACAGTGTGATAGTGAGGGGTTTACCAGATGCAGCGTTATCAGGAGGGTTGAGCAGATACAGTGTGATAGTGAGGGGTTTACCAGATGCAGCGTTATCAGGAGGGGTTGAGCAGATACAGTGTGATAGTGAGGGGGTTTACCAGATGCAGCGTTATCAGGAGGGGTTGAGCAGATACAGTGTGATAGTGAGGGGGTTTACCAGATGCAGCGTTATCAGGAGGGGTTGAGCAGATACAGTGTGATAGTGAGGGGGTTTACCAGATGCAGCGTTATCAGGAGGGTTGAGCAGATACAGTGTGATAGTGAGGGGTTTTACCAGATGCAGCGTTATCAGGAGGGGTTGAGCAGATACAGTGTGATAGTGAGGGGGTTACCAGATGAGCAGTTATCAGGAGGGGTTGAGCAGATACAGTGTGATAGTGAGGGGTTTACCAGATGCAGCGTTATCAGGAGGGTTTGAGCAGATACAGTGTGATAGTGAGGGTTTACCAGATGCAGCGTTATCAGGAGGGGTTGAGCAGATACAGTGTGATAGTGAGGGGGTTTACCAGATGCAGCGTTATCAGGAGGGTTGAGCAGATACAGTGTGATAGTGAGGGGTTTACCAGATGCAGCGTTATCAGGAGGGGTTGAGCAGATACAGTGTGATAGTGAGGGGTTTACCAGATGCAGCGTTATCAGGAGGGTTGAGCAGATACAGTGTGATAGTGAGGGGGTTTACCAGATGCAGCGTTATCAGGAGGGTTGAGCAGATACAGTGTGATAGTGAGGGGGTTTACCAGATGCAGCGTTATCAGGAGGGGTTGAGCAGATACAGTGTGATAGTGAGGGGGTTTACCAGATGCAGCGTTATCAGGAGGGGTTGAGCAGATACAGTGTGATAGTGAGGGGTTTACCAGATGCAGCGTTATCAGGAGGGGTTGAGCAGATACAGTGTGATAGTGAGGGGGTTTACCAGATGCAGCGTTATCAGGAGGGTTGAGCAGATACAGTGTGATAGTGAGGGGGTTTACCAGATGCAGCGTTATCAGGAGGGTTGAGCAATACAGTGTGATAGTGAGGGGTTTTACCAGATGCAGCGTTATCAGGAGGGGTGAGCAGATACAGTGTGATAGTGAGGGGTTTACCAGATGCAGCGTTATCAGGAGGGGTTGAGCAGATACAGTGTGATAGTGAGGGGTTTACCAGATGCAGCGTTATCAGGAGGGTTGAGCAGATACAGTGTGATAGTGAGGGGTTTACCAGATGCAGCGTTATCAGGAGGGTTGAGCAGATACAGTGTGATAGTGAGGGGGTTTACCAGATGCAGCGTTATCAGGAGGGGTTGAGCAGATACAGTGTGATAGTGAGGGGTTTACCAGATGCAGCGTTATATCAGGAGGGGTTGAGCAGATACAGTGTGATAGTGAGGGTTTACCAGATGCAGCGTTATCAGGAGGGTTGAGCAGATACAGTGTGATAGTGAGGGGGTTTACCAGATGCAGCGTTATCAGGAGGGGTTGAGCAGGACACAGCATAATGTGCGGGGTTAGCAGATACAGTGTGATAGTGAGGGGGTTTTACCAGATGCAGCGTTATCAGGAGGGGTTGAGCAGATACAGTGTGATAGTGAGGGGTTTACCAGATGCAGCGTTATCAGGAGGGTTGAGCAGATACAGTGTGATAGTGAGGGGTTTACCAGATGCACCGTTATCAGGAGGGGTTGAGCAGATACAGTGTTATAATGTGGGGTTTACCAGATGCAACGTTATCAGGAGGGGTTGAGCAGATACAGTGTGATAGTGAGGGGGTTTACCAGATGCAGCGTTATCAGCAGGTATTGAGCAGATACAGTGTGATAGTGAGGGTTTTACCAGATGCAGCGTTATCAGCAGTCATTGAGCAGATACAGTGTGATAGTGAGGGGGTTTCCAAGATGCAGTGTTATCAGGAGGGGTTGAGCAGATACAGTGTGATAGTGAGGGGGTTTACCAGATGCAGCGTTATCAGGAGGGGTTGAGCAGATACAGTGTGATAGTGAGGGGGTTTACCAGATGCAGCGTTATCAGGAGGGTTTGAGCAGATACAGTGTGATAGTGAGGGGGTTTACCAGATGCAGCGTTATCAGGAGGGGTTGAGCAGATACAGTGTGATAGTGAGGGGGTTTACCAGATGCAGCGTTATCAGGAGGGGTTGAGCAGATACAGTGTGATAGTGAGGGTTTACCAGATGCAGCGTTATCAGGAGGGGTTGAGCAGATACAGTGTGATAGTGAGGGGTTTTACCAGATGCAGCGTTATCAGGAGGGGTTGAGCAGATACAGTGTGATAGTGAGGGGTTTACCAGATGCAGCGTTATCAGGAGGGGTTGAGCAGATACAGTGTGATAGTGAGGGGGTTTACCAGATGCAACATTATCAGGAGGGGTTGAGCGGATACAGTGTGATAGTGAGGGGGTTTACCAGATGCAGCGTTATCAGGACGGGTTGAGCAGATACAATGTGATAGTGAGGGGATTTACCAGATGCAGCGTTATCAGGAGGGGTTGAGCAGATACAGTGTGATAGTGAGGGGGTTTACCAGATGCAGCGTTATCAGGAGGGGTTGAGCAGATACAGTGTGATAGTGAGGGGGTTTACCAGATGCAGCGTTATCAGGAGGGGTTGAGCAGATACAGTGTGATAGTGAGGGGGTTTACCAGATGCAGCGTTATCAGGAGGGGTTGAGCAGATACAGTGTGATAGTGAGGGGTTTACCAGATGCAGCGTTATCAGGAGGGGTTGAGCAGGTACAGTGTGATAGTGAGGGGGTTTACCAGATGCAGCGTTATCAGGAGGGGTTGAGCAGATACAGTGGGATAGTGAGGGGTTTACCAGATGCAGCGTTATCAGGAGGGGTTGAGCAGATACAGTGTGATAGTGGGGGTTCCAGACGCAGCGTTATCAGGAGGCGTTGGGCAGATACAGTGTGATAGTGAGGGGGTTTACCAGATGCAGCGTTATCAGGAGGGGTTGAGCAGATACAGTGTGATAGTGAGGGGGTTTACCAGATGCAGCGTTATCAGGGGGTGTTGAGCAGATACAGTGTGATAGTGAGGGGGTTTACCAGATGCAGCGTTATCAGGAGGGGTTGAGCAGATACAGGGTAATTGTAAGGGGGTTTACCAGATGCAGCGTTCTCAGGAGGCATTGAGCAGGTACAGTGTGATAGTGAGGGGTTTTACCAGATGCTGCGTTAACAGGAGGGGTTGAGCAGATACAGTGTGATAGTGAGGGTGTTTATCAAATGCAGCGTTATCGGGGGGGTTGAGCAGATACAGTGTGATAGTGAGGGGTTTTACCAGATGCAGCGTTATCAGGAGGGGTTGAGCAGATACAGTGTGATAGTGAGGGGGTTTACCAGATGCAGCGTTATCAGGAGGGGTTGAGCAGATACAGTGTGATAGTGAGGGGGTTTACCAGATGCAGCGTTATCAGGAGGGGTTGAGCAGATACAGTGTGATAGTGAGGGGGTTTACAGATGCAGCGTTATCAGGAGGGGTTGAGCATACAGTGTGATAGTGAGGGGTTTACCAGATGCAGCGTTATCAGGAGGGGTTGAGCAGATACAGTGTGATAGTGAGGGGTTTACCAGATGCAGCGTTATCAGGAGGGTTGAGCAGATACAGTGTGATAGTGAGGGGTTACCAGATGCAGCGTTATCAGGAGGGGTTGAGCAGATACAGTGTGATAGTGAGGGGTTTACCAGATGCAGCGTTATCAGGAGGGTTGAGCAGATACAGTGTGATAGTGAGGGGGTTTACCAGATGCAGCGTTATCAGGAGGGGTTGAGCAGATACAGTGTGATAGTGAGGGGGTTTACCAGATGCAGCGTTATCAGGAGGGGTTGTGAGATACAGTGTGATAGTGAGGGGGTTTACCAGATGCAGCGTTCTCAGGAGGCTTTGAGCAGATACTGTGTGATAGTGAGGGGTTACCAGATGCAGCGTTATCAGGAGGTGTTGAGCAGATGCAGTTTGATAGTGAGGGTGTTTACGAGATGCAGCGTTATCAGGAGGGGTTGAGCAGATACAGTGTTATAATGTGGGGTTTACCAGATGCAGCGTTATCAGGAGGGGTTGAGCAGATACAGTGTGATAGTGAGGGGGTTTACCAGATGCAGCGTTATCAGGAGGGGTTGAGCAGATACAGTGTGATAGTGAGGGGGTTTACCAGATGCAGCGTTATCAGGAGGGTTTTAGCAGATACAGTGTGATAGTGAGGGGGTTACCAGATGCAGCGTTATCAGGAGGGGTTGAGCAGATACAGTTTGATAGTGAGGGGGTTTTACCAGATGCAGCGTTATCAGGAGGTTGAGCAGATACAGCATTATAGTGAGGGGTTGACAGATACAGGTGATAGTGAGGGGGTTTTACCAGATGCAGATTATCAGGAGGGTTGAGCAGATACAGTGTGATAGTGAGGGGTTTACCAGATGCAGCGTTATCAGGAGGGATTGAGCAGATACAGTGTGATAGTGAGGGGTTTACCAGATGCAGCGTTATCAGGAGGGGTTGAGCAGATACAGTGTGATAGTGAGGGGGTTTACCAGATGCAGCGTTATCAGGAGGGTTGAGCAGATACAGTGTGATAGTGAGGGGGTTTACCAGATGCAGCGTTATCTGGAGGGGTTGAGCAGATACAGTGTGATAGTGAGGGGGTTTAGTAGACGCAGCGTTATCAGGGGTGGTTGAGCAGATACAGTGTGATAGTGAGGGGGTTTACCAGATGCAGCGTTATCAGGAGGGGTTGAGCAGATACAGTGTGATAGTGAGGGGGTTAACCAGATGCAGCGTTATCAGGAGGGGTTGAGCAGATACAGTGTGATAGTGAGGGGGTTTTACCAGATGCAGCGTTATCAGGAGGGTTGAGCAGATACAGTGATTAGTGAGGGGTTTTCCAGATGCAGCGTTATCAGGAGGGTTGAGCAGATACAGTGTGATAGTGAGGGGTTTACCAGATGCAGCGTTATCAGGAGGGTTGAGCAGATACAGTGTGATAGTGAGGGGGTTTACCAGATGCAGCGTTATCAGGAGGGTTGAGCAGATACAGTGTGATAGTGAGGGTTTACCAGATGCAGCGTTATCAGGAGGGTTGAGCAGATACAGTGTGATAGTGAGGGGTTTACCAGATGCAGCGTTATCAGGAGGGGTTGAGCAGATACAGTGTGATAGTGAGGGGGTTTACCAGATGCAGCGTTATCAGTTTCTTTTTGCGTAGATACAATGTGAAAGGAGGTGAGGACAATACCAGATGCAGCGTTATCAGGAGGGGGTGAGCAGATACAGTGTGATAGTGAGGGGGTTTACCAGATGCAGCGTTATCAGGAGGGGTTGAGCAGATACAGTGTGATAGTGAGGGGGTTTACCAGATGCAGCGTTATCAGGAGGGGTTGAGCAGATACAGTGTGATAGTGAGGGGTTTACCAGATGCAGCGTTATCAGGAGGGTTGAGCAGAACAGTGTGATAGTGAGGGGTTTACCAGATGCAGCGTTATCAGGAGGGTTGAGCAGATACAGTGTGATAGTGAGGGGGTTTACCAGATGCAGCGTTATCAGGAGGGGTTGAGCAGATACAGTGTGATAGTGAGGGGTTTACCAGATGCAGCGTTATCAGGAGGGGTTGAGCAGATACAGTGTGATAGTGAGGGTTTACCAGATGCAGCGTTATCAGAGGGTTGAGCAGATACAGTGTGATAGTGAGGGGTTTACCAGATGCAGCGTTATCAGGAGGGGTTGAGCAATACAGTGTGATAGTGAGGGGTTTTACCAGATGCAGCGTTATCAGGAGGGGTTGAGCAGATACAGTGTGATAGTGAGGGGGTTTACCAGATGCAGCGTTATCAGGAGTGGTTGAGCAGAAACAGTGTGATAGTGAGGGGGTTTACCAGATGCAGCATTATCAGGCGGTTTTGAGCAGATACAGTGTGATAGTGAGGGGGTTTACCAGATGCAGCGTTATCAGGAGGGGTTGAGCAGATACAGTGTGATAGTGAGGGGGTTTACCAGATGCAGCGTTATCAGGAGGCGTTGAGCAGATACAGTGTGATAGTGAGGGGTTTACCAGATGCAGCGTTATCAGGAGGGGTTGAGCAGATACAGTGTGATAGTGAGGGGGTTTACCAGATGCAGCGTTATCAGGAGGGGTTGAGCAGATACAGTGTGATAGTGAGGGGGTTTTACCAGATGCAGCGTTATCAGGGGGGTTGAGCAGATACAGTGTGATAGTGAGGGTTTTTACCAGATGCGCGTTTAACAGGAGGGGTTGAGCATATACAGTGTGATAGTGAGTGGGTTTACCAGATCAGCGTTCTCAGGAGGGTTGAGCAAATAACAGTGTGATAAGAGGGGGTTTACCAGATGCAGCGTTATCAGGAGTGGTTGAGCATATACCGTGTGATAGTGAGGGGTTTACCAGATGGCAGCGTTATAAGGAGGGTTGAGCAGATACAGTTGTGATAGTGAGGGGGTTTACCCAGATGCAGCGTTATCAGGAG